>NC_068369.1:10949605-11173896 GCF_020536995.1 Dreissena polymorpha
GGGTCGTTTGCCTTTTCAGATTTTTGTTCCCGAGCTGAGAATTTTTCATTTTTTGCAGTATTTTGCTATAACCTTGCATAATTTTGCCCTGACCAAATTCTTCACAAACTATTTTCCATGCTCGTCTGAGAAAGGTCAAAGTAATATTCATTATCCAGAGGATGCCTTTGGCTTCGATTCTTTTTTTTCATCGTTTGGTAGTATTTGAATGTTGTTTTAAATTATTATTTCCCATAACGGACGGTATGATTGGTCATTACCCAATCATCCATGTAAAAGACCAAGGTCATTATTCGCAATTTAATATAATGATCTTTTATGTCTGCTTTTAACGTTATGCTTTTGTATTTTTTTTATTATTTCTTCGCATTGTTATCCCAATGCCTAATAATGTGTCGATTATAATACCCACGCAATTCGATTAAATGTAAAGGTCATATGTTAAGGTCAACTTTCTTCACCATTGCCCAAGGATCACTACCATACGATGCATATATATGCTCTGAAGTATATGGTCAATGTAAGAATTTGCTTTCAACAGTTACACATATTTGTTTCAGCCTTTAAATGTTGATTATGTTTCCCAGTTCCTTGATAAGTTATTAACTTGTTTAAACCCTCACACCCCTGACAAGCATATGCTTCGGGAAATGTACCACATTCTGTGACGCTCATGGTTGTCAACTGCTTTGATATGTATCAGTAGAATAAAAAAATAGCGTTTGTTGTATACGCTTTCTAAGTGACAAAACAATTTCGTAACCAATTGTATTTCTTCATCAAGTAAATGTGTTAATGACATTAAATAAACGTGTACGTTTGCTTATCAAATAGAAGAAATACACTTTTGTAAATAATTCAATAATTCATGTGTGTAAGCTTTGTTTACGCATTCTGTTTATTTGTAAGTAACTCTATACATTTTTTCGTTTACATTATTATATAGACTGCATAATGTAGTAATTAATGTAATTACAATTATCAAAACATGTGGACTACATGTTTTATGAAAAAACAACACACAAAAAATATAACGACATAAGCAAAGTATTTTTAAAATACCGCTATTGTAATAATGAACAAAGGTAAATTAATTTTATTTTATTATTATACCTCTGTTTATAAACCAATCAGCTGTCATCATTTGAACTATTTGACCGTTCTATATTATAAATTATGGGTCGTGTGTGCGCCCAATATATTCCATATTGGACGGTCCAAGTTTGACCGAATAAGTATTTCCAAGTCTACTTTGATAGTATCCTTCTTAAAATCTTTATATTTTACAACATGATCAAACTAGATCTAGATCTATTGCGTAAACGCGAAAAAATAAGAATATACTTTCAAAACTTTCGAAATAATAAATTAGGGTATATAACTAAAGATAAACGACGTTTATAACTCATATCTCACAACGTCATTAAATGAAGTTAGCGCTGGAGCTCTTTCGCGAACTTGACGATTTAATGTATTTTAAAGGAATATAATGCAAATAACGGAAAAGCTATCATAGTTATATATCATGAAAACTTATTAAGTGTTGAAGTCAGATAAGTTTATTTAGCGAAGCCTGAAATACTTAGAGCATAGGTCATGCGAAGGATTCATGTTTTGTGCCGAACAAATACACGTATCTTTTTCGACTATTATCTTGTAGTTTATTTTATCCGCATGAGAAAATGGGTCTAATGCCATATGCGGCCAGCGAATCCCCAGACCAACCTGTACATTCGCTGGACAGGATCCACCCTGACCGCTAGTAAACAAGAAATGTAAAATGACTCCTGACCAGACTATGCAAATGCGCAAGATGATCTAGAGCCACTCTGGTAGTATATGGCATAATACCTATTTCGTCTCGACGCAGCTTATAAATCGTAATTTAAAAAAGGAAAAGCAACTGACTGACTTTCCCAAACAATATAAAGAAGTGAAACTTCCAAATGACGTGATGTTAATAAACAGTACGACGCCTTTGTTCTGCGTCTGAAAGCTTTATCCCGGCAATGATGAAATCAAGCGGATTATCTCGACAATGCACGCCTTATGATTGGCTAAAATATAAAGATTCTTTAACAGCGCGTTGTACAGTTGTATTATATATTAGCTCGAATATTATATACGAAATATATATAGTGGAGCTATCCTACTCACTCTGGCGTCCGCGTGAGCGTTCCTGTGAGCGTGAGCGTTGGGATGTTAAACTTTGCGTACCACCTCAAATATTTTCCCTTGACATATTGCTTTTATATTTTGCTTACTTCTTTACCAACATGACCCCAGTACCTTGTCATATTGCTTTTATATTTTGTATAATTCTTAACCAACATGACCCCAATCTATAAACTAGAGCAGACAACTGTTTCAGGCATTATGTAAGCATTATGTTCCCTTTTTATACTAAGAAAACTGCACATTTTTGTGTTTAGGTTCATTTTATTCCTAAAGTATCGAAGCTATTGCTTTCATACTTGCAACACTTACTAACTATCATAAAGGGACTGTGCAGGCAAGTTATGTTACTCTGTCTGTCATTTTGACAGAATTACGGCACCTTTTATACTTAGATAATTTAACATTTGTTTAAGTTTCGTGTTTTGGTCCATTTTAGTATCATAGCAATTTCTTTCAAACTTAGGGATCTCGCTAACAATCGTAAGGGGACCGTACAGGGCAAGTTGCATAACTCTGGTTGGCATTTTAACGGAATTAAGGCCCTTTTTTGTCTTAGTAACTTGAATATTTTGTTAAATGTTGTGTTTAGATCCACTTTACTTCTAAAGTAGCAATGCTGTTGCTTTCAAACTTCGAATACTTTCTTACTATAATGAGGGTACTGTACCTGGCAAGTTGAATTTTACCTCGACCTTTGAATGACCATGACTCTCAATGTCAAATTAATAAATTTTAATCAAATTGCAATAACTCCTTTATTTATGATCAGATTCATACTTTGACAAAACAACACTTACTTGACATACCACAATGGACTCCTCCCAAACCATCACCCACGCTCCACCCCAGAGTCCCCCCCCCTCCAATTATTTTTTCCTTTTTTATTTTTGAAAGATCATCAAATAAATGACCACACCCACACATTTTACCCCCCTCTCCACCCCCAACACCCCACCCAAAAAGATTTATTTTCTTTAAAACATGGTACAAAACACAAATATGTATTTATTTTATCTTTGAAGGACCGTCAAACCATCCCACCCAAGCTATTGCTATCAAACTTGACATAAACTCTTATCAGTTTGTTTTATGTCTTTACAAATGTTCAATTGATTGTTGAAAAATATACCTGAACTCAGAATCGTCTATAAAGTACAACTTCTTCAAAACATAAGCGATCAATATGTTTTAAGTATGGTCCTCTTCCACTTAGAATATGACTATATTACCTTGACCTTATTGAATATGAACAATTTCCCCATGATGGCTTAGGTTATACTGTCCAGCACTCGAATAGTCGAGCGCGCTGTCCTCTGACAGCTCTTGTTTGTATTCTTACACAACTGACATACTCACATTGGGCTCGCCTATTGGCCCAAAATATGTCAGTTTTATCATTCATCAGCAATTAACACATCTTTTATTTCACAGTGGTAACTTTCCTGCACTTTCTCTACACACTCAACAGAGTTTGCTTAACCGTCTTATTTGAAAATTTACTACACTACAACCGATCGCTACATACATGTACTTCAATTGTTATTCGATTGAACATGTATTTTCCTCTTTTGAAAACAGTTTTAATTGTTAGATGATTGTCTCGCAAACCTCACAACTGAAGAACATTCTAGTTAGCATTAGAATATACAGAACATGTATAACAACCAAATTTCAAGAACTGTGTTAAACAAGTTTTCTATGTCATAATAAGATTGGAAATATGACATCATTGATAACATGTAAGGAGACGTGAACTTCTGCAACCACACCAAATCAAACTGTTGGGGAATTCAAATATTTACGAAGTGGAAATCCAGTTGCATCATATGATCATTCTTACGATCAAAATACGAAGATCTTTATTGAATGCACGTGATAAATTAGTATACACTTAGGCACAAACAATAAAATATGACGGACACTTAACAACAATGAATACAAAATAGTGTTTACTGCTTTGGAGCGTTCAATTAAAAACATAGAACATGGGGTTTAACTTGGTTGTTTGTTGTCCGAACCAAACACTTGTTCCACATTTACTCACCAAAACATTTAAATGTAAGTAAATATTAACATAGCTAATTACATCGTTATTCAAATAACATTGCTACGAAAGGGAATACGTTTTAATTAAATGTCAATGTATTTAATCAATGGTCAGGTTTTGACAAGAGTTACAGGACTGTATTTTTTGTTAGGCATAATAAAATGACGGAAAATTATATTGACCACAAAAAAAAAAATCAAGTATATTAAGATGAAATAAATTCAGTAAAGAAATACAAGAATTTTGCTGTGATATGTTTTATAAAAATATAGTCTAGGAATGCCAAGATTTCAGCAACTTTGGGATAGAATTTCACTTGTGTCCATGGAGAAGGGTTTAAATATTTACCAAAAATGTTCGTTTTTTCTTGTTCTTTAATAAAAGGTTGCCTAAAACTAAAATAAAGTTTGCCTTCACTGTGGAAGATGATTATATTGCTAGCTGGACATAAGCTTCATAAAAACTTCTTCTTCCTAGATTGTACACATGATAAAAGTGTTGTTGTCAATCCATGAAAATAAGATATTCATAAATAAGACTGCTAGAAGTACCACACACATTGGTTAAGTCAAAGTTCAAAACTCTTTGGTATAGTCATTTAAAAGTATTCTATTAAGAAATTTCAAAAGCGTCCTAAATTGTTTTTCATTTATTATATATATATATATATATATATATATATATATATATATATATATATATATATATATATATATATATATATATATATATATATATATATATATATATATATATACATATATATATAATATTATATATTATTATATATATTTATTTGTAAGTGAATGTTTTTTTTTCAGAAAAGTTGATTTTTCGTTATAATATGATTATTTATCAATCAAAATGATAATTGCACTAATTAATATCATAGCCACACGCTAACAACCTGCACCCGATTGTATAAACGCTGGTTAAAGTTACCGCTCGGTAACATTCAAACCTTGGTAAGTTTGCGGTTATTCGGGTATAGTAACCTTCAAGGTAAATCGATTGTATAAACACGATATACCTCAAAGTAACCTATTTGCGCATAGTGGATTTTAATCTCCGGTAACTTTAACCAAATCATTCCCACAATGCATTTTCTAATGACGTAATTTTCGCGCGAAGTGTCACGCTTATTAACAGCGACATGTATTTTGTTATCAAATTCATTTACAAATGAATTCACAATAAAATAAAGTGTAAATTTTAACTATGAGTTCATCAAAATGACCAGGGACAAATTGATAATGATGTCGGGATTTGCATCATTTAGCGGAATCCCTGGTGCTTCCAAACTGCAAGAGAGTGCTTACAAAGACGTCTATTCTTCTAGTTGTTCTAGATGTAACATAAAAATTATACATGGTCGTTGTAACATGCTAGACTATTCTTCTAATTTGGCTTATGTTTACAATAAACTTACTTACTTTCTTGTACAATAAGGGAATTTACCATAGACAAATAAAACATTGTTCAACTTTAAATATATCTTTGTATGCAGACATCTGCAAATGCGACCGAGTTCACCAACGGCTATTATTTGTGTCGTGTTCTGAGAAAACTGGGCATAATGCATGTGCGTAAAGTGTCGTCCCAGATTAGCTTGTTAAGTTCGCACAGGCTTATCAGGGACGACACTTTCCGCCAAAAATTGATTTTTGCTAAGAAGGGACTTCATTTTAACAAAAAATGTCATAAAAGCGGAAAGTGTCGTCCCTGATTAGCCTGTGCGAACTGCACAGGCTAATATGGGACGACACTTTAAGCACATGCATTATGCCAATTTTTCTCAGAACACGACACATTTGATAAACTGCCCCGGTTCATTTTGACAGCAGTAATGTACATAGAGTACATGACATAGCGTGTGACGAAGAAGACAGTTTATTGAGTTCTCATTTGAATATAATAATATGATGGCATAAGGGTCTTTACTTAACTATGCGAAAATAATTATCAAAGACCCTAGATGCAAACTCGTCAATTATCGAATTAAATGAATTATTTATGGATTTTAAAGGATTATTAAAGGTAAGATACTAGTTCGAACGTGTTTTGTTTTTGTTTGTACTTTTGTTGTTCCCTGTTCTCGGAGAACTGATTTTAACATGGGCGCCATTGATGCATCGGATCACACACGGCATACCCATAACAGAATATAAGAAACACGTTCTGTGCGTCCTTAAATTCGTCGTCCGAAGTCGGAAATCGTATTGCCCTGTAAATTAAGTCAAATAAAGTGTCAGTCGCTGCAATGTGTTGTTTACTCGTCGAAATTGTGAAGGTCGTCGATGGTTAGCTTTTATAATGTCGCGCGCCGCGGCCATTTTGTGTGAGTTACCTCTCGGTTACTTGTACTTACCCACCTAGGGAAGCAGGGTATGTTTTTACTGGGTTTTAACCGATCGGTATAACTAACCAAATTTTATTTAAACGCTTACCGACCAGAAACCAACATATTACCGACTTTTAACCGCCGGTATGTGGTTAACCGCCGGTTTAACTGTTTATACAATCGGGTGCTGGAGATTTTTTTACGCAACGCTTTAACGGGACTGTCAACCACGACGACGAAGAAAAGACAAGTTGAAATTTACCGTAAACTTTTACATTTATTAGTTTATATTGATTAAAATATCACGACTGGTATATTACATTACTTGAAAGTTTTCATATTTTCAGTATATTTGGTAAGACATTTTACTGGGTATGTCTACTAGGTAACTACAAGTTCACTATCAATAACGCCAGTAGATTGACCATCATCGTCACGTGGTAAACCCAAGAATGCAATTTGTGCATGCGTAGTGAATTGTATATATTTTATATATATAATGATCAATCTACTTGCGTTATTTATAGTGTGTATCTCGTTATGCCACCTTTTTTCGCGATGTACTTTCGTTTTCACATCGTGAAATTTTATCACCGAATATACTGAAAATATGAAATATTTTCAAGTAATGTAATATACTTCTTCTCTCGTCATTCGTGGTTGACAGTCCCTTTAAGACATTGAGCTGATTTATGGTATGTGAGTCTACCTACATGAGCTACAGACGAAGTGTAAAATTCGTTTCATTCTGTTGATTTAAGATGACGATACGGGCCTTGGACTGATCTAAAGCTTTATTTTTCATTTGGCAGGTACAATGTCTATGTTTAACAAGGGAATTTATCTTTTTTAAAGGGATATAATCCAAGAGAGGAGCTTCTATTAATAGAAATAAAGAGGCATGGAGATTTGAGACGAACGTGGATGAAGAAATTTTATATATAGTAACAGTTTTCAGTTTTTTTTACGCAACGCTTTTAGATATTGAGCTGATTTATGGAATGGGAATCTACATACATGACCTACAAATTAAGTCAGTGTTAAAATCTTTTCGCTCCATTGATTTTTTAAATCTCAAAGTTGTAGCCCTGTAGGCCTGTGACTTCAATTTTTCTCTATCAGATATTAAGCTGATTTTTTGTATGTAAGTCTACCTACATGACCAACATATAAAGTGTGAAATTCGTTACAGTCCTTTTGGCGCAGTTATGGGTTTAAGACTTAAATTTTTTATATGAAATATTAAGCAAATAACTGTTTTGGGGAGGATTTTTACTTTTAGATATTGAGATTTTTGGTATGCGAGTCTACCTACATGACATATAGATGAAGTGTGAGTTTCGTTGCGCTCCGTTGAGTTTTAGCTAAGTTATGGGCTTTTATTTCTCTTAAATAGCTGCTGTGGGACTTTCACAAATGCAACTGTTGTTTGAATAATGTTTATATCCACATTCTTGGACACACTATTGTATCCCCTCCCAAAGGCGGAGGTGTAAAGAAATGGCGTTGTGCATCAGTCAGTCTGTCAGTCTGTCACATAATGTGTAAGGGCTATATATCAGAAACTATATAAGATATCAACATGAAACTTAAAAGGTGTATAGATATCCATAAGGAAAAGTGCCCTGCACAATAACCATTCACTTTCTTAAATAAGAGTTATTGCCCTTTGTTGTATTTGTGTAATGCAGCTTTGCACGGCTATATCTCGTATACGCTACAGGATTTCAAAATGAACCTTCATATGTGTAATGATATCAATTAACAGAATTGCAGTCACCAATAGTGGGAATACAGGTATAGCAGAACAAAATAGTGGTTCGTGATTAATATTTTTCTCATCTCTTCGTTATAAAAAAAGTTATTGTGTCAACAAGTTATCCCAGCTTAAAAAAAATGCACGGGCCTTAACATTATTCTTTAACTATGCTCTTTTTACGTATAGACTGGAATAGCTCATCTAAGCAATTTAAATTAATTCACGATTTGCAATGTTTTACTAGCGTTTTAGAGGACAATGCCATAGTTATTTACAGGCATTTACTTTTAATCAAATATTGCCTTAAAATATAATTAATCAATACTGATAAAAAAACTCAGCTTGTTTATAAGCACTCTTTATACAGTCAAAACTGACCTAGCGGTCAACTGAAAACAACAGTCAACTGCAGACAACAATCAGTTTGGATTCCCCCTGACGAAAACGCTCTATATTACATTTGAGAATAACGGTCAACTATCCATAACAGCCAATGGCCAGTGTAATGTTTCAGACCCGTATAGGGAGGCTTAAGATATAGATCTGTAGACGGAGTTTAATTATATATTTATTAAACACACACACTCAGAGATATATACAGTCCAGCGTTATACTAGAGAATGTTATCACCAGCTCAACCCGGCAACGCGCCACACACGCTGCGTCTGCGACGCTGGATGCTGATTGGTGTGGGCGGGGTTAACCGAAGGTCAGCATAATCATGAATGACGACTGGACCTTACATACCTTCTATCTTCTAATAAAAAATGCATGGTTCAAAATAAGTAAATTTAGATGCAAAAAGTTTTAAGAAAGGCTAGTCAAATTATTCCAGTAATTTATACTCGGAGAGTGTCGGGATAGTGTCCTTTGCTTTCTGTGAAAAAAATATTTATTTTCGAACTGCAGTTCTCACGCTATCATATTGTTAATATAAACAAGAGGTTCATGCAACTAATTTAACACGTTGATAGTCTTGTTGGGAAAACAGTCATAAATCCACAAAGGTCACGAGCTTGCGGCTGATCCGAAATAGACAGTTTATTTCCATGATGACATTGGTCAGCTTTCGGTCAGATTGTCTTGAATAACGGGAACGGCGCTGATAAGACCATTATCCGATGTGAAAAGGCGGTTTATATATTTATTAAACACACACACTCAGAGATACATACAGTCTAGCGTTATACTAGAGAATGTTAACATCAGCGCACCCCGAAGGTTAATTATGAATGACGGCTGGACATTACAGCCAGTATATTTTACTCCGAAAGTTATTTTTGAAATGAGAACAACAGTCACTAGTCAGCAGTTTTGAGTTGCGAAAAGAAAAAAGCACAAACGAAATAGGTGCAAGTAACACCAAAAATGTGTATTAGTAGCAATTATTGACTGCAATCATTATTACAAAACATGAGCGCTTGACAAAGTCAAAAGATCTCTATATCTGATATGGTGTTAAAAACGACACTAAGCTGGCAAATGTTGTGATAAGCAGGGCTTCCGCTAGCTCAAAATTTTCTTCAGCCAAATTCGCCATGTTATGGCCAAAGTCTTCTATATTTGGCTATTTTTAAGTTTTAATAAAGAAAAAGTTGTAGCCAAATAGAATATCTTTAGCCAAATAGGTCAATTTTTAGCTATCTCATTCAGCCCTAGTGACGCCCTGAGTCGTCATTTTCAATTTAAGGCGACCCTGATTAGACAGCTCCTCAGGAGCTGTCTTATTAGGGTAGACTTAATTTGCATATGTGTACCCCAACAATAAGCATTTTTCTTCCTGTCGATAGCAAAAAATGTGCAAATCAATTAATAATTTTGGACTTTTAGCTAATGATATTCATGAGGTATCGAACATTTCTATGCATATTAAGGGCTTAATGAGCTATTCATTTTTGGCTAATTTGGCGAATGGCAGAGTAAGCCCTGATACGAAGGCGATAAAAGGATAAGTGATAAAGAAAAAACATACATTAAATTGCAACTTTAAAACAAACAAAATAATTTTTTACAATATTTTGGCGTCTTAAACTCTTTGAATAAGAACGATATAGATGTACAGTACTTTCCGTTTATAACATCAAATGCGC
Source organism: Dreissena polymorpha (assembly GCF_020536995.1). Lineage (NCBI taxonomy): Eukaryota > Metazoa > Mollusca > Bivalvia > Myida > Dreissenidae > Dreissena > Dreissena polymorpha. Next base: position 10,960,021 of record NC_068369.1, read on the forward strand.
GTTTTATATTTTTCTGATATGATGTTAATGACACGTTACAATCTTTATTTAAAATATTGCCAAATGAGTATAAAACGAACTGTTTGATTACTGAATGAATGAGATGCAGGAGTAAACAACAATACTATCGTTGATAAAGTCATAGATTTAGTTTTGAAATAGGTATGCCATTAAATAAATTTATAAGATATTATTCTGTATTATTCAATATAAGTTATTTATGTTATTATGCTTAGTTGTCTGCAATGATACTTTGTTTTACACCGTGTGTGCATTACTGGGTGTGGTAGCATTGCTACCAACTGACCAACCATCTGATAAGTGGTGATCCAAGAACAGCCGTCAGTGTTCGACAACAGTCAATTTTGCCATTTCCCTTGACTGACCGCTGTTCTCAGTTTTGACTGTATTCTACGAAAACATGCTTTAAATTAAGATTTTGGTCACATTCAATAGCAGTGCAACAATATGTGAATTGTGAGAAGTTATCTCAACATATTTTTGAACCATCAAAAAAGGCGTTGCATTTTATTTATTTTTTTCTAACAGCAGACAGTTGAAAAAGGGGTAGTTTATATCAGGGCTCCCGCTGCCATTTTCAATTTGCCAAATGTGAAAGTGTTAGAAAGTGGGGATACAATCTTTAAATTTGAAAAAAAAACAAGTGGCGATTTAAAAGAATTAGATGTGAAGATTTCCAGGTCATAAGAGTAGTCACTGCCATAAGTTGCACCATTCACAGGTCATACAAAGTTGAACATTGAAATGGACAGTCAGGGGCCATAACACTTGTTGAAATTGTTCATAGCCGATGCCTTTATTAATTGCCTTGTGATATTTAACAAGGCATATTCAATGATAAATGGCGCATTAACACAACACTCAAGAATGAGGAAATGGGAAGAGCTAATTTCTGCTTAAATAAAGGTTTTCCTTGCACTGGCAATGAATATATGGGTCATTTACATATCAGATTTGGAATATCTGCTGTTAAATAAGATTTTATATGATTTTTGTTATATAACACTACGGAATACCGCTAGGGCCATCGTGGTTACACATTAAAATCCAGAGGGCGACAATGCGATAGTACGATGGCGACAATGCGATAGTCAAATTCAACTTGCCAGTCTCAGTACCCTCGTGATATTAAGAAAGTGTTTGAAGTTTGAAAGCAATGGCCTTGATACTTTAGAAGAAAAGTGGATTTAAAAACATTAACATAGATTTATCAATAATATGCATATTCTAAGTATAAAAGGGCCATCATTCTTACAAAATGATTGATACAGTTGTCTGCTCATGTTTATAGATTGGGGTCATATTGGTAAACAAAGAATGCAAAATATAAAAGCAATATGTTAAGGAACATAGAAAATATTTGAGGTAGTACGCAAACTTTAACATTCCAACGCTCACGCAGACGCTCACGCTTACGCCGGGGTGAGTTGGATAGCTCCACTATATATATATTTCATATATAATAGTGAGCTAAAAACCAAAAGAAACTAAACGGGATGCTTTACAGTAATGGAAATTTATTTTATAAATCAGTTTATAACTATTTACCACGAGTGGAAATAGGAGGAAGGTAAAAATAAACACAACAAATATTAGAAAATGATCTTACGCCAGGGACTTCATCAGTTGATGTAACACCAGTATAATCATAATTATTATGTCCATCAGTACCACCTTGTTCATTATCTGAAGTTTCATGAGAAATGCTGTTTTTATTGTTCTCCTCATCAGTACTTCCAACAACCTCTGTGTCAGCTTTGGCATTAATTATCTCCGTCTTTGTTTGATTCTCACCATTTCAGGCATATCAGATTTTCCATTCTCAGTTTGGACAGACTCTTCCATAATAATCTTCTTAGTTTGATTCCCATTGATCAATCTAAGGCATACCAGATATTCCATTCTCAGTTTGGACAGACAATTCCATGATAATCTTCTTTATTTGATGCCCATCAATATGAAGCGTACCAGCGTTTCCATCAATATAAAGCGTACCAGCTTTCCTATCAATATGAAGCCTACTAGCGTTCCAATCAATATGAAGCGTACCAGCGTTTCCATCAGCTACTGGATCAGAAATTGTTTTTTTTTTCTTCTTGATATCAAGTCCCTTATTGCCAGTATTGTTATCAATATTTGTCTCAGATATTTTTTTGTGTTTCCAAAATCACATCAAAGAAACTCTTACAGCTGTTTTGCAATACACACACATATAATTTTAGCACCCATTTTTACAGATGATTTGAAAATCCGAGTTATTATTTATTGGATTAATAACCATTATCATAATTTAGCTGCCCAGCTTGTTCAACTTAAAACTATTTCTGATAACAGTGTTTGTTTACCACAATTTCATTGAAAATGTTCTCTCTGTGATACACAGCAGTGGTATAATATAGTACCATGCTTTGGACAGCTCTGATCATGTTTTGCTCACCAACCTCTAAGAGCCTTAATACTGTTTTAATGAGGTAACACCGGGTTTTTCTTTCTTACTTTAATACCTTCACTTTCCATCCCATTACAAATTAGATTGGTACATCAAATAACCAATTCAACATTGGTATAGTGTTTAGTCTTTTTTTTATACCTTTAGGATGGCTTTTGTCATAAGGTTGTTTCTGTGGATATTATCAGTATTATTATATTATTTAACCATGCTTGACAGAATGTATTTGTGAAACTGAAAACAAGATATATATTTATATTGACACACTATGTGTGACATAGCAGCTGTAAACATGATATTAAAATTGCAAGGACTGAAATAAAATATAAATCTAGAAATAGTATCTTCTGTCTTGCTTCTCCGGTCTTTGTTGACCCTTTATAGGAAACTTTACATGATAAGGCCATTACCAATCGTTTAGTAATCATTCAAAAAAGTCAAACCTTGTGATTTCATAATATTGCCAGAGTTGTGTTTCCTTCTTTATAAAGTACCCGTAAAAGTACTTTTCCAACAGAGGAAAAATTACATCTTAAAAATTTCCCAATGAAGGACATGTTAATCAATTTAAAAAAAGGGCATTATCTGCTAAGGACCAAATTAAATGTGCAATTTATATCAGACAATTTAAAATACCCTTTGTGCCCAATCTGAAGATTTCACGATGCAAATTTTCCAAATTTCAGGGTTTCTTGCGCTAATATCTCTCCATTGGAACGGTACCGGATCTTTTTCCAATAGGGAACAAAAATTGCAGAAATAACAAACTAAAAATACTCACTGTACAAAAGGGCCGTGATGACCCTTATTATTCAAAAGACCAGAACCATTCTGAGCAAATTCCATAAAGATTGGTACACAAATATGCCTTCACGAGAGTGAACTTGGTTTTGCTCTTTATAAAGAAAACTGCCCACCCCCTGGCAGCCATGTTTTTATTAGCTGGAATCATTTTCGAACTGTGACCAGATATCATTTTAGCAAATGTTCTTACCATGTTTCATGAAGATTTGACTATAAATGCGTCTTTTACAGTGGTAAAAAGGTTTTACTATAGCCATATAAAGAAAACTGCCCGGCCTCCTGGCAGCCATGTTTTTCAATACACCGGAACCATTTTTTCAACTTTAAACTAAGCTAAGATATCATTTGACCAAATGCTGTGACTAATTGTCATGAAGATTGGACTATAAATGTAACCTCAAGAGTGTAAACAAGCTTTTTTTAGGCCCACCATTGACAGTGGTGTTTCGGTGAGCAAGAAATATGAATGGATGCTTGAGTTACAGCTCGTGCACACAATGCCCTTTCTGCCGACAAGATATATCTTTAAGTTTAATGTCATGTTGAAACCTTTAATTATTTTCAACTTATGCTCCACAAAAGAAATCTGACGCCATCTGCAATTAAAAAATACAACCTGAACCAAGTTTATCCTTACTTGAAGACTTAACTGTACTATAGTGGTTCCGTGTCATAACAAATTAACTGACCAACTATTTGAACTGTTAAATATAAATGTGCCTAAACTACCATAATTTAACAAAGATACAGTAATTGTTAATCATAAGGCGTGATTAAGAAACATATTAAAGGTACTTATTCACCCATATTTGTATTTGTATACGCGGGAAAAAACGGGACGTATTATAGTTTCACCCTTGGCGGATGGGCGGGCGGGCGGTCGGGTGGTCGGGCGGACGGGCTTTCGGGTGGTCGGGCGGGCGACAGCGGCGTCCACATCAATGTCCGTTCTCTAATTAAAATAGTTTTCATCCGATCTTCACCAAACATGGTCAGAAGTTGTATATAGACAACATCTAGGTCAAGTTCGAATATGGGTCATGTTGGGTCAAAACTAGGTCACGAGATTACTTAGTGCATTTCAAGCATTTTGCATGGTGTCCGATCTCTAATTGAAGTAGTTTTCATCCGATCTGAACCAATCTTGGTCAGAATTTGTGTCTAAATGATATCTAGACACAGTTCGATTATGGGTCATGCCGGTTCAAAAACAAGGTCACGAGGTCACTAAGTGCATTTCAAGCATTAAGCATAGTGTCTTCTCTCTAATAGAAGTAGTTTTCATTCGATTTCACCAAATTTTGTCAGAAGTTGTATCTAGACAAAATCTAGGTCATGTATGAATATGGGTCATACCGGGTCAAAAACTAGGTCACGGGGTCACTTAGTGCATTTCAATGATTAAGCATGGTGCCCGCTCTCTAATTTAAGTAGTTTTCATCCGATCTTCACCAAATTTTGTCAAAAGTTGTGTCTAAATGATATATGGGTCAAGTTTAAAAATGGTCATGCCAGGTAAAAAACTAGATCACTAGGTCAATTATTGCATTTCAAGCATTTAGAATGGTGTCCAAAACCTTCAAACGGGCGTATTTTGTGACAGTTTGGCATTCTTATTGAAAAATGTATTCCAATGAATTAACTTAGAAAATCTTATACTTGAAATCGTTTTTAATAATTATTATAAGAGGGAAAAGGATAACATTTATTTTAAAGGCCTGACCTGGGGCTAAAATAGCGTGACCTCTTAAAGCAAAAGGTTAAACGCTACACATACATCATACAGGCTCAAAGTCTTTTAATTTTCTGAAGCAGTTTCAACGTCATATTTGTGAAACGTGTTTTTGTTAAATTATCAAGCGTTAAACACGTGTTATAAGTTTGCCAATTTTGATTGAGGATTATCAATCAACAAACATACATTTTCAGCTTGTTTGTGTTGTCATTGCATCATTTTCCAAAACCCCTTATTACACCAATCCTATCATCACTCGTCATAAACAACTCGCATATGGATGTTCGGGTGAAAACATAAACAAACACACTTAAGTGTTAATGTTTTTTTTTTATTATGTATTTGACTGAATTTAATTAATATATTTAACCATAAAACTGCTATGTATCTAACAACAAACAAGCAAACTCGTTGAATTTATATCACCCGCAAACTAAATTTTGTTTATTGATGGGTGTAGAACTAAATAACAAGTATAAGTGAAGGGATGTGCCTGATAATTGAGAACAATTACATCAGGACATTTTGAGAATCCATTTTAGTATGGTAGAATCCTTACCAAATAATGCATATTTAATCATAATGTGTGATTTTGACCTTTGTGTGTGACTTTGACCATGACCCTAGCAACCTGGCTCTTATATTTGACACGCAGCTAGATAAAAAAGAACAATTGTGGTCAGTTATTACAGAATCCCTTGATTCTTAGTAAAGGAATTACTAAATAATAAATAATTCATCAAATTTGTGACCTTTGCCCTAAATGTGTGACCTTGACTTTAGACCCTAGGATTATGGTTGTTAAATGTGAAATAACCCCAGATGATTGAGAACAACTATGGCAAGTTTCATGGCTCTGGCTCATGTATTAATGGAGATAAAGCTCTAAGCTTATATTAAAAGCATTTTTTCAAGATGCAAAGAGCCATAACTCCGTTATTAAAAGATGATGAACAATGCCAATCGACCTGCACCATTCTCTTATCCATGTATATACTCATACCAAGTTTGAATGAAACCAGACAAAGCACTTCCAAGATATGGCTCCGGACAGACGGACAACGCCAAAACAATATTCCTATGGCGGGGAATAATAAGCCTCATTACTGCTAGATTATATTTTAAGAGGCTGAAATAGGTGGCAGACTTCAACATTTTCTTATTCGTCATTGATTGTAGATTATGGTGATGCTTTTAAACAATTTAAATTGTTTACCTGCACAGGAGTATGGCCTTATAAAAAATGTGATAAAACCTATGATGAACAGTACCTTGTTTACTTCATTGAAGTTGTACATTTTGAGCAATTTAACATTGAATATACAAAGAGTAATCAATATGTGTAAACAGTGTTTTTTTACGGAATACCATCAGGACAATCGTAAATACAGGTAGGGTTGGGGTTGAAAGGGCGGTATAATGTGGGGTGCGGTCATTTATTAGATGATCTTTCAAATATAAAACAAAGAGAAAAAATGTTTTGTGGGGGGATTCTGCGGTGAGGCGTGGTATATGGTTTGGTATGGTCAAATCTGATCATAAAAAAGACTATCGCATTGTCGCCCTCTGGATTTTAGGTGAAACACTATGTCCCCCAATATACTTCGAACTTTCACCTTCAAGGATGACCTTGACCTTTCACCACTCAAAATGTGCAGCTCCATGAGATACACATGCATATCAAATATCAAGTTCAATATTTCAAAAGTATGGCCAATTTTAAAGTTTGACGCAAAAACATAATATCCTCCAGTATAGACAGGGGACATAAAAATTGAACAATCTTCTCACTTCAACGGAACGTCTTTCGACGCGTGAATGCGTTTTTGAGTGTGATACTATTTTATATTACAAAGTTCTGCAGAGGTCCAGATTAGGGCCGTACAGCCGTAAATACGGCTTTTTCATGAAGGTTTACGCATTTCTTTTTATAAACTGGACGTACAATTACGACTTTAATATCCCTTTTACGCATTTGCGAAAAAAAATCTGGCCGTACCAATACGTCCGCGTCAGCGCCGAGTGATTTGTTGGTCTCTAACCTAACGGCGCTTTTCGTTAATTTAAATTACCGAAATATTTTAGACTGGGTTCCAGTATTATTGTCTATTCTGTCGCGTGATTTCCGGTAACTCGTAAACCCGTCAAAAACAATATGTCTGCGCGCAAGGGAAGGCCAGCTAAACCGAAAGCTGGTAAAAAAAAACCACTTTGTTGTCATATAATGGCTACATACGGTCGTCTAACCAACCTGACATTCAAACTGCAAACCTAGAAAAGACATTGTCGCCCCGACATAAAACGATTTGATTGCATCGGTGGCTAAAAACGTTAGAAAACACGATGGGAAACGGATCAAAACAAAAACTGTGGAAGAAAGGAAAACCAAATGTGAGACAGTGACATAAGTGTTAATTTACTTAGCTTACTAGTTAGTTTGTGTTTTCTTGTCAAGAAAAATGAAGAAATAGTATTTAGTCATGAGTTTTATAGTGTAGTTGCATTTGCATCATAATTCAGAATGGAAAACATAATAAAGTAACTGTTTAAGAAGCTAAATATATTTATTATAATTGCCTCAAATGTTTCTGTAAAGTCAGTTATACACCCTTCAATATCCAAGAACACTGGTAGTACAGTACTAACTGTATTTTTGGATATGGTAGTACAGATACTAATTGATTTTCAGCATTACTCCTTTCCTTTCCGTCAGTGGCAGTACCGTTATTTCACAAATCCTTATCTGAACCTCTGGTTATGTTTATCAGAAACATCAGTTTGCACTCAACAATCGATTTGTGTTTTATTTGGTGAATGGTAATAACATCGCAAGCGAACAACTTTACATAGTATATCTAGCAAGTGGGAAACCTACATATCTCCCGATACCTCCTCTTTTCGAAAACTTCGTAAACAGTGTAGATACATTCCAATTTGTTTGTTGTACAATCCGTTAAGTGTGCGTATGTCTTCGAGGATATGCAAGTATAACTATGGTATTTTTTTGTCTGTCTTGTGGTGACTCGATTTCGTTGGGATCGTTCCTAATTATCGGAAGATGCGCGTGTGGGGTTTGTATTGTTCTACTTAAAAATAGTAAAGGTTTTGCCACCTTTATAATTATTTATAAATTCGAGTCATTCTTATCAAATATTCGAATACCTAGAACGTGGTTGTAGGTTTGTCTTGGTCGAACGTTTATTAGCAATAAAGACTGTTATTTAAATTAATTAGCATATTGTATTGGATGATCTTTTAGTGATAGGGTATGTTTTGCTAGAAGTTCTAACTGAGAATAAACAAGTCCAATACTTGAAAAAATCAAGAGTCGCATTTATTCAGCTTATAAATAAACAATTAAAAATAACTAACAAAAACCAAATATATAATAGAGCACTACTTTGTTAGCTTGTGTGTATATGGGTATGTACATTTATTTTGTGTCAAACAGTTGCTTTCTTTTCAATAACAAGTGTTTTCATTTCTTTATTAAATACACACTGACAGTCTTATCCAATAAAGCTTAAAAGATACATGCAATGTAGCTCAATAAACTTTCGCACTGCGTGAAGTAACTGGCTGTCGTCTGTAATATATAGTACTGTTACTGTTAGCAGATGCATATTGAATTATAATTTAAAAGTGGATTTAAGTTGTGTAGCCTGGTCCCGGCTTGTTCTTAAACGGTAGGCCTGACACAAACCAAAATACAGGTTGGACGCGATGGTTTATTTGCAGTAATACATTTTGAAAAAAGGAAAAAGCAATTCAAGGGGCCTTTTCACAGATTTTGGCATGTAATGAAGTTTGTCATTTAATGCTATATATTGACAAATGTAGACATTGGATCTAAAAAGCTCCATTAAACAAACAAGAATAAAATTTGAAAAAAGAAGAAAAAAAGTAAACCTAAACTGGACTCGAACCACTGAACCCTGGAGTAAAAGTCTCTCGCTTAGACGACTCGGCCATCCTTGCTCATACAATCATTAACGAAAGTTATACTATATATATAAGCTATCGTCGTAGTATCCCAAAATATAACGACACAAACAGAACTCTCCCACTTATTCAATCGTTTTGCGTTGCAATGCTTTATAATTGTCAGGTATTTAAATCGTCAATAGATGCATATAATAGATGTTTTAGAGCATGGTTAATGTTCATTATTACTGTTACCTCACAAATATCATAACAACACCTAAAATTTGCGAATCTGATTTTTTTTAAATTATTTAGTAAATTTACTAAAACGTGAAAAGGCCCCTTTAATGCAAATATAAGTTTAATCATCGATAACGAAGCATATGTACAACATGCTTAATGCTTAAATCGGGGAGGCAATCCATTTTGAATTTTGGAATTTAGATATTTTTTTCTTTACCAATATTGTTATTGTGGTGGAAAAATGACCACATGTGAAATTTTTAACAAATATGAGCAATGAAAAACTAATGTTTGATTTATCCATCCAACTCAATTGATGATTATCATTTATCAAACATAAATATTTGTCTTTTTTAACCAGGGGAGTTACTTTGCATGTTTGCTCGTTGTAGTTCATACATTCTTTTCTGAATCTGTGCCATTGTTTTATTAGCAAATCTCTTAAAGATCTTGAAGTGTGAATTCCATCTTGAAAGGTTTTATAAAATAGGCTGTGGGAATAAGCTTGGCCTGTTTAATGGCAGACATGACTGTCTAGCCCACTTCAAACAGCATACCAGTACTTTATATTTAATGAATAAGTACACTATTCAATCAAATATGTAAATATGGCATTGTTTGAAGTTTTATATGGCAAAGTGTCATTTAATGTAAAGTTACCGCAAACTGTTTGTACTGGAATTATAAAACAAATATGCAGACGCCGACAATTTGAATGTTTACTCAGACTGTAATGCACGATTTAAAACAGACGTTGGCCATTGTTATCGCTCGCCAAAGGCTCGGATATAGTCCGCCCTTCCGTCCGTGTGTCAGTCCGTCAGTCCGTCTGCCACAAAATTTATTTATTTATTTATTCAATTCACCGATTTGCTTTCTTCAATTAACATAACTATTTTGTGTTCTAATCGGCTGTATCAACACTAGTAAAGACTGCTCATAGATATCAATAGAAGTAAATGCCTTAGTGGAAAATGTGTGTCTTATACAGGATGCATTAGACATAAATTTTGCATTTATTACTTTATTACGGATCATTTCGCAATAGAGATGCTACGGGTATCTGATTTTAATGGCATTTTCTTTCCATTAAAGACAACTCGAGTTCAGCTCCTCGGTGAAAATTTAAGTGGTCTGGTATTTAAATAACATGGAAACAAATGAATCTTTATTTACCAATTTACTACCTATCTTACTTTAAACCTCGCAGTTGTGAGTCCAGATATATCCGGTTGAGCATAAGTAAACTTGGCCATGCTGATACTGTATATATCCGCAAAATCTTTAATTCGATATCGATGGACGTTTTCCTAATAAATCCACTTTTACATCTCTTATTGTGTACTTTCCAATATATTACGCATTTATGCGACATTATGTTCAAATTATACGTTTGCTAAGCACATTTAAACCGATTAAAAGTATGATTTTCTCTGAAAATATGGCAATGTCAACTACGTCCGCCATGTTGTTACCAACAACCATGTTTTATGGTAAAGAAATATTTAACCAATTGTGTCATATAAAACATATATTATAAATATATTCAATAATAAACTTTATTTATATGTTTAAAATGTAGTAAATGTTAAATTTGACTTGCACAGGGTATCCACGAGTTTACATCCTGTCGAAACAAACAATGGCGGACGTACTGTTTGTCTACGATTTAAACACATTGTAATTGGCTCATCCAATGTAAATTTTCGTTCCATACATTGATTTTTGTACAGTGGTTATCTTTAATGCATGTGAAAATAATTAAGGTAGAAAATGAATCTCAGCTAAACTACAATGTGTAAATCTCATAGAAGACCTTCATAAACAATTAGATTTGATCGTTTTACCGCACATGAGATTAAATAATCATGGAGAGGGTGTGCTTTACTTAAACGTTGAATAAACATAACCAAATGGAAGTTTAAGTTTATTAATATCAGTATAAATTTCAATGCCCTAACCGGACCGAAATTCCTCGACATGACAAACGGTACCCGTCTCGACGAACATTGTTACCCGTTTAATTCCGTTTAACAATATGTGTTGGCATACAAACATAATCACATTTGTGACTTTACACAGTTAAAGTTTTTAAGACATCAACTTTACGAGCGCAACTTTCTGCAATCCACATAACAGCTGAGACCAATAATAGCACCCTCATCATTAGGGTGCAAGATAGCGTTACTGAGTGGGGTTCGCAATTGAACGTAAATGGTTGTAAACACACCGATAAGGGGTGCTTTTCTAAAAAATAACTTTTAAAAACAAATTATCTAAAGAATTTCAACTAGTGCATAAAAGACAGTTTTATGATGCTTATGAAATGTGAAATACATCAGAATTACTTGATTTAATATGCCTATGTCTTTGGCCAAATATTCAATGCGTACAGCATTCATCTACTGTGGTATGCAGCACGCAACGTGCCATTGTGGCACCGATTTCATACGTATTAAAGGATTTATTCTTAAGTCTTAACACAAACTGCATAAAAAACTGTCTTTTATGCACTTGATATTTTTGTAAATGTATTTCAATAACTTGAGATATTTGCAAAAATAAAGTTCTTAAAGGGGCATTTTCACAGATTGTGGCATGTATTGAAGTTTGTCATTAAATGTTTTATATTGATTAATGTAAACATTGGATCTAAAAAGCTCCAGTAAAAAAAATCGTTTCGCGTTGCAACGCTTAATAATTTTCAGGTTTTTAAATCGTCAAAAGATGCATATAATAGATATTTTAGAGCATCGTAAATGTTCAGTATTAATGTTTTTTCCTCACAAATATCATTACTCTAACAAAAATTTGCGAATCTGAATCAATTTTTTTTATTGTGTCAATTTACCAAAACGTGAAAAGGCCCCTTTAACGGTGTGTTTACATTCTGTCCAGCTCGTGTGTAAACCCCTGAAAACCCCGTTGATCCTGCATCCTGATTATTGGGATTGGAAACGTTCAATGCCGTTAAATGGGCCTTTTCACAGATTTTGGCATGTATTGAAGTTTGTCATTAAATGCTTTATATTGATAACTGTAAACATTGGATCTAAAAAGCTCCAGTAAAAATTAAGAATAAAATTAAAGAAAGAAAAAAAAGTAACTCTCAACTGGGCTCGAGCCACTGACCTCTGGAGTAAAAGTCTATGGTTGAGACCATTCGGCCATCCGTGCTCATACAATGAGTGATGTATTTTATACGTTATATAAGCAATCGTAATATCACAAAATGTAATGACAACAACAGACCTCTCCAAATTATGCAATCGTTTCGCGTTGCAACGCTTTACAATTTTCAGGGTTTTAAATCGTCAAAAGATGCATACAATGGATATTTTCGAGCAAGGTAAATGTTCAGTATTACTGTTTTCTCACAAATATAATTACTACAACGAAAATTTACGAATCTGAAATGTTTTTTAAATTTTGTTAATTTGCCAAAACGTGAAAATGCCACTTTTACATTATCAAGAATCGAGTATTGTGTTTCATGAGGTTTCACAAGATCTCCCGTTCCCAGAGCTCAACGCAGACAGCGGATGGATCCCCTCTATATATTGCCGCTGCCTTGCCATGCTCAAGTACTGAAATCGACAATGCACGATGGACAAATGTCGCGTTTGTTTTAAATGACTAAATATCTTGCAATCTTAATGCTATCCATAACTACAGCCACGAAATCGAAACCGTGATGATTCACATCAGGCTACTAGACAGTTTCGAACAGAAAAGAGCAGTGGAACAAGCGGAGCTTATTATTAAACAATTACGAATGGTTATGGCGTTGACACAATGCCTTGATTAAGGACATACACAAATGCAATTCAACAGGCAGGATAGCACTATCTATTGTTGAAAATTCATTATTGTGAACGTTTTGTGATTGCTAAATTCAGAAATACGATTTTATCACTCCGAGGCGAAGCTGAAAGATACTTAGGCGATCCCTTAGAGTAAATCTGTATTCATATAACGTTAACGCAATAAATTTTCAATTGTTTGGGGAGTCAGTCATATACACTGCAACTAGTATTGTTAGTATAAAGAAAACATTGTTATGGCGGAACATAGATCCATTGGATCGCGTGTAATTTAGACAATAATGAATTGAGCGTTTTTATTCTGTTTATTATATGTGCATGTGAAGTCTAATTTGAATAGCTTTATTATAATTGCATTATTATTAAGAACACGCCGGGTATACGGATACTTTGATAACAGATGGCACTTCGATACCAGATAACAACAAAAGCCACGCGCGAGAGTTGAGTTCTTCAGCTTTTTTGCATTTACGTTCTGTTCATTTGGTTTTCAGACACGTAACATTGTTTGGTCGATTAATGGTATAGTACTTCGTATTGCGGAGCAATAAAGTCGTAAAAAAACAGTGGATTGTAAAAAAGAGATAAAATTTCATCGATAATCGTCATGAATTCGATTATCAGTACGTATTTCAACAAAATAAAAATACTTGGAAATAAATCAAGAACGTGCCAACTAATCGAAATAAAAGATCAATATGTCCATTATGTTACAACATGTTAAATTTTAGTTGAATAACGTATTTGAGGAAATTCAAATGTTTTAAGAGTCGGATGCCAAATTTTCATCGACACTTCTTTTACCGATCATTTCGAAGACAATGGCACTTCGATTCCAGATACCTCGACACTTTTTACCAGATATAACACACTCTATTTAGTGAATCAGAAATGCAGAATTCGCTGTGGAATACTGCTATAGTAAGCAGGCAATAAATAAAAATGTATGTACTGACGTAAATTAAAAACGAATTACCGAAACATGTTCTTATCCCTTTGGAATATGATAATAAAAGGGAAAGGGAAGTGTAAAGGGAAGTGCTTCCTATAAGTAGAGCTCAATATAAAGGGAGTTTTCCAATCTCCTTTAAATTGTGTTGCTACGCATTAGTATCGTCTTCATGATGCGATTCTAATGAGCACCAATGACAAAGGATTTTATGAGGTGTATTGGCCGCTTTAAGACCCCTTGCTCCACTTATCTAGAGTCCTGCTATAAGTTCAATTTAACACAGTCGTGTTGATCCACATGATCCGTTGTATTTTCAATTCTCTTAATCTCAATTTACCACTTAAAAACAAGTTTATTATTTAGACAATTATTTTCGGTCGTCACTTGAAATATATTACTTCAGACATAAGCATTTGAATCTTATTTAAAGTTTGCACTTATAATATTAATTATATAAATTAATAGTACATGTAATAAGATTTTTGAAAACGAACAACGCCATTGGTAATATTTTACATGTGTATGTAATTACGTTATGCATAGATTCCCAATGTGTCGGGCATGACAATGCAAATTGATTCGTACTTCAAAAATGTTTAGTAAGAATAGCCATAATATATATATATAAATGCATTTTAGGTAGAAGATATAACTCGGTTATCAGAGTGCCCAATTTGTTGAAAGTCTCTGTTATCCGAAGTGCCCTATATCGGCAATTAAAGTATCCGCAACTTCTTGAATACCACCTATTAAAACATGCTCTATCTTCGTTTATATTTCATTGAATACTATCAAAATTTCAATATTTGAAGCACAGTGATTACTCTACGTGCTGGAATATCAAACAATTTCTTGCAATATTTCCAAGTAGTTTTATTTTGTTGAAATGTTCAATGTTCATTCAGTTTATGCTGTTTTCCGACCGAATTTTCTATTTTTGGGGGGAAAATCTACCATTATTCCGTGATGTTTTTCTTTGCAATAGAAAAGGATACACCATTTTAACTCGACCATGCGCCTTGTCTAAAAAACTAATCTTTATAATATAACTTTAAAAAGAAACTGATGAACTTACCTCTCGCGCGTGGCTTTTGTTGTTATCTGGTATCGAAGTGCCATCTGTTATCAAAGTATCCGCATACCCAGCGTGAAGAAGTCGCCGATGAACACTATTGTGGTAATCGATAATATAACCAATATTTTTGTTAACCAGCTATATAATAATGTAACAATTTATAGTTTTTACTTTTAAATTCTTCATAACTTTTTGTAATTGCAGAGGAAACAGAATCCGAATAATTGGGATTGCAGATGTCGGTATGACTGACTCGCCAATAGGCTGCATCTTGTGGTACCCGGATCGGTTTGTTATAAAGGCATTTAGAGGATTCGTTGCCAATATAAATGAAGGACATGATAAACTGTAGGTTGATAATTATAAATGTATAGCATACACATTTCATATACATGCTACTTATGAAGTTTTCACTATTTGTTCTAACATATTGGGGTTTCATTAAATAAGATAAACAAGGAGACACCGAAGTCATACATCTCAAATCTTGAAGTCTAACATAATTTTTCAAATACATCAAATATCTGAACAATTCTTTTTATTCAGCATGTGTAGATGACATATACGCATATACACTGTAGTTTGAATCTATATAATGATTTTATAATGAGTGATTATACACGTTCAACACGCTACATTATACATACTAATTAAATTTTGTTTCCAGGTATTTTGCAGTGTATTTCGTATGTAACCTGGATATGGAAAACCTGGAACAGCCAACTTTAGTTTCCGTGGTACCCATTGTCAAAAATGCCATTAACGAAACTCCACGAAATTTGCTGAAGGTTGAAAAATCGTCGCTTTCAAAGAGAGTAACATTGACCGCATCTGTTCCACCAATTCAGAGTTTTTATTCCGATCATGAACAGGTTGTGGAATGGGTTGAACTGAACAAGGTTATGGGTGTCCAATATTTCAACTTCTATGTCAATAATATATCCAAACCCGTGGAACAAGTGCGCGAGCATTACGTGCACGAACGCTTAGCAAGAGTTCTTTATTGGAAATTACCGATTAGTCAAAATGAAAGACACTATTTTGGACAACTAGCTGCAATTAACGATTGTTTGTATAGGAGAAAGCTAGAAAGTGATTGGACTCAGTGTGTTGACCTTGATGAATTTGTCGTGTACCAAAGAAACACCCCTCTATCACTCCCGCTACTATTGTATGAATTGTCAATACACAATGCAAGTATATGCGTTCCGGCATGCTCATTTTAAAATACGATCAACTAATCCGGACTCGATGGAAATACAATAAATTATCAATATTACCGTCAAATCTAAATCTTTCGCGACAACATTAATGAATCAATACATAAATCCGGTCTTTGACCGCTCAAAATGCATTGCTCGACCGAAAGACATCGTGACTATGGGTATTCATGAGGCGTGGGCCATGAACAACATAGCCAAAGTTCATGCCGTGGACAAAAGTATAGCACTGTTACACCATTACAGAACTGCTACAAGTGATTTAAGTGAAAGACGTGTGGTTAACAAAGCCATTTTAAAATACCGTTACTTAAACAACTTGAATGGATAGCTAGATAAAACTATTATGGACTTAAAAAAAGGTTTTTATCATAATGGAACTCTTTTCCACGTTGTAAAATAATAATAGGTAACTGGAAGTTCTTTTCAATCATACCGTTATTTGATCACAGCTGCTGTCAGTGTAACGACAAAGTCACGACAAACGTCAGCTCGTAACTTTAAATGAGATTTTGCAGTTATGTCAACGTGTGTGTTATGCAGAATACTTTTCAATTAAAATTGAATATTTGAATAAGAATTTCTTATTTAAAAATTTCAACCATTTTCGAATACTTGAATATTCTTTCCCATCCCAATTCACCGTCCGTTTCTTTGCACGGGAGTCCGTAAGTGTTGAATCATATACAAGGTGTAGATCTGGGAGACAACTAACAACATGATGATCACTATCAACGAGTCTGAAAGAAAATTAACATTTCGATTGTTTGGTATAACAGCTATATAAATAGTTCTCGTTCACTCTCAGCGTATATGGAAGTACTTAACGATAATAGTAATGTACTTAAAGTGATATTATGGGCATTTTCACTGTTGAATTGAGCTGAAAACAATTATCAGGTCAAAAGAATTAGTTAACATGTGGTAAATTACCAATTATCTACAACTCATCTTGCTACCATTTGTTTATATAAATATATATTAATTTTGATATTTTACATGACTCACCCAGTCCTCTACGCCGAAATGATACGTAAAACAAAATTGTGTCTTTGTGTCGTATCAACGAATCTGCATGAAAACTACATTTAGACTCACATCGAACATCGAATAATTTCTGTCGTCAGTTGTCAAAACGAAAGTAAGGTTGATATTCAAATGGATTATTTTTCTCTTTCCGGGATATTGTTTTAGTAAGTTGATGCTGCATTAACAAATATAAGTGTATACAAAGTGAAAACACCAAAAATAAACAACGGTTGCGATAGACACCTATATACTGTTAGATGCCCATTATATCACTTTAACTACTCTCAAATAGTCAGGTAAAATTGCTATTAAATATTGCAAGTACATTATTTCCTCTAAACAGAGAATAATGCTTGTTTCTTACGTTCATTTACACATCTATTCTTTAAGCATGGGTTATACATGTAAAAGTAACACATAAATATGATAAAAAATGTAAGCATTGATAATATTAGTTTATTCCTCAAATAGAACATCTATGTTTTACCTTTGTTAAACGTGTGTTTTCTAATATTCTCAAGCTGTTCGCTGTTGTCCTTCAAACGTTGTTCTGTTTGTATTTGCGCGTCGTTGGTTGTTTCTTTTTTCATGAGAATAGCGATAATGTTATTTTCTAATGCACTGATGCTTTTCTCTGTATTTTTAGTCCACAAATCGGATGTAAGATCGTATGTTTTTAAATATGTGCGAATCTTTACGCTATCTTCTCGTAGTTTAGCATTTGTTTTTGCAGATAGTGACTTGCAGAAATATTGCCTTACGGAGAATTTTAAATGCGCTTTGGATTGCTGAATGGATTGTTTAAATGCTTCCGTTAAATCCAAAATATCATATTTCATTGCATTTGTAAGCTGTTGCAATGCAGATACTTGATAAGCATATTCCTCTTTTACGGTTTGCAGTGTTTTGTTGAAAGTTGATAGAGTGATCGAGAGATAATACTCGTTCTTTGTCCTCAGCAGGCGACCAACCTAAATATCCAGCGTGTGTAGACGTTTGCCATATTGATTTCTGTACTTCAACATCATTTAGCCCTCCTCGAACGCAAGTAACAAAAAGCAGTATCGTCACGACGGATCGTGTCCCAATAGATGAAACACTGAATATAAAAAGACAACAAGTATTACTTTAAGTTTGAAAAAGGTTTTACGGGATTTATTGATTAACAAATATTAGTACACTTGAAAAATATATACCATTTCAAATTGCTGTACTTCTAACAAATTTGATTGGCGCAATATAAATAAAATATGCATTTCATGATACAAATAGTACATAGTACCTTTCATGGTGTTTATCCAAATCTCCCATTTTTGATAAATTTCCAGCATCAATCCGGAAACTATTTTCGTAGATATCAGGAACTCTAGCTATACATTTATTTCTGCAAACCTTAAAACAATATAACCAATATACGAAATGTATTTACTTTCAAACTTGTCATGGGTGTTTTGATAAATAAAAATAGATAACGAAGAAATGCGGTGGTTGCGATAAACAGCATTTGCCGAAAATATGTCAGCTTTATCACCGAAATAACTCGCTGTCTAACTCTGCAACAATTCACACATCTCTTATTACACATAGGTGACTTCCTCTACTTAATCTTTCTCTACTCTCTCGGCAGTGTTTGCTTTATCGTCTCGTTGAATACATTGACTTATCTTTATAAATGAACAGAACAGAACAGAACATAAATTTTATTACGACTTGTACATAGTACATCGTCAGTCTAAACCATGTTATAATAAACATATCAAAGAATAATAAACATTCTTTTCATGTGAAAAGAAAGAGATTATACAGTTATAAAAGTTGTACACACTAACTGACATAATACATGACAGTGGTGGGTAAACACAAAACAATGAAGACAGGAAAATATCGAATTTAAACAAAGTATGTGTGCATCAGAGTGGCAAAAAGCTATAAGCATTTATGGAAAATAAACTAACATCAACAAATGCTATGTGTATAATAATGATTTAATTATAATAGAAAGAAATGGCTCACATTTATAAATGATCACATGTTACTCAAATAGTTAACCGATAAAACATTTATTTTTAAACACATTTTAATGCTTAAATTTAAATAACAATTACACACATAACTGTTAGTTGATATATATTATTTTTTGTTTACCTTTTATAATCTTTGTATAGTAAGATTACAAGACACCAACAAGCCATTACAAGACGAGTTACCATTTAGTTATTTTAAGTCAGACACGTGTCTGTGTTTAAAGTCCTCTATCAGATAAATGTTATCGGTTTATAAACAGTTTGGAAACTTTCGCCTTATTTGCAAAACAATGCATATGTTAACACCATAAGTCTCCATGGGGAATTGTCCAGCCCTTAAAGAGGCTCGGCTGCACTGTAGTGTCGCAAACATCTGTTTTTATGTCGAGTTTACAAGGTAAAGCGCGTTAATCGAATTGTGCACGGTTTCCGAAAATATGGGTTTTCAATTGGTGGTAATATTTTAGGAAACACGTGACCCAAGTTCAAACTCGGCCAGGATATTTATCAAGATTGAGTCATAGATGTTGATAATAAAATGATAACAAGCTAAACATTGACGACGCCCACAGTAAAACATACGAGGACGGACAACGAACATAGGGTGATTACAATAGCTTTACATGAGCACTCCGTGCTCAGATTAACTAGAACGAGGACCAAAGCAGTTTTCATGATAGCCACTTTACCGAAGCCCGGTGCAATTCGCCCATTAGGGACCAGAAAAAAAGATTTTGCAAAATAATGTGAATTCTAAACTGTAAACAAAGCTTTTTCTTTATTTTCACCTAAGAAGATGTGGACCAGTTTTAAATGTGTCCGAGATATGATTAGGTATTTTTTTTTACATGTTTTATGAAGATGAGGACTCGAGATTGTTGACAAGGTATATGTTGAAGATGCATAATGAACGACAAAGAGGTGATCACAAAAAGCTCGCCAGTAGAATGTTGTTATCAGATGTATAGTAGGTGTGTGTGTGGATGTGGGGGAATGCGTTCTGTTTAGAAGGATTAATTTATGGCATGTTTGCGCAAAACAGTACAGTAGAGAGTAGTGATGCATCTTACGTGTAAGTTTTGTTTCAAACATTTAAGTTAACGAACGTACAAGGCAAAACGAAAACTAGACATCACCCTCATTATGTTTAAATTATGCATTTATGCACGCGTGTGTCTTGTTGAGATTTGAAGGTACGCGATTTACTTTCGATCTCAACTTGAAATTTATCCCAATATATGTATAGAACACATTAACGTTCACATTTTCAATGGAATCGCAAGAATCCAACAAGTTCTAATACAATAATCTGATACACAGCAAACGAAAACATACCATTCCATTGAAATAATGGTTTGTTCTTTGAAATGCAAAACCGGATATACACTTCTTTGATGTGCTGATTACACGGTCCGGACCGACAAGATAAATTGATCGATATGCATACAGTTTTAAATGCAAACAATATGAACACAAGTCATGAAAAGTGTTGGGCATACGAAAGTTTTCAGTAAATGCCTGTTAGTTTTCGTGTTCATTTTATGTTACTTGGGTTTAGCTGGTGTTTGGAGCAATATTCCAGAACACGTGGAATTGGATGTACACCATGAAGTTCTTTGGAGACATTATTTTGCTTTGAAACAAAATATTCACACAGGTTTTCAACACGTTGAGAACGACAATTCATCATTTGGCTCTAGTGCCATAACATAATCAAATAATGGTTCTATTGATCACTTTGTAAAATAGTATTTTTTTTTTCTGTTTTTCTCCCGTTGATCAGAAAAGGAATCGGCTGTGTGTGTTTATAATCCTTTCAAAAAAACACATACCGTATCAACCGCTATTATTTAAATCAAGCTATCATTGGTTGATATAATCGACCGGCGTTGTTTGTACCGGGTTGATGAGTGGGGTTTGCTAAACTCGAGCGAATTCCGCGATCAGTCTATTGGAAACCTCCGAACATTTCCCAGCAATATAGGTTTATGACCAGCAATATGTAATAATGTAAAATAAGCCGCGAAAACTCCGCGTAACATCCCGAACTGCGTGTGATGCAGTTAAGAACTGCACAAAAAGACATTCGCTATCTTTGATCTCATTCATTAAACTCTTTACCTTTTATCAACTCCAACCACAATCAACGCCGTATATCTTTTTTTAAAAGATATTTCTTGTTCCCATATACGCTCCGTTCAAAAATGTTCCATTTAACACGGTATTCACATTATGTTTCCATTTGTGAATGAATATACTTGTAGTTTAAGAACTCAAACCTCTTGCATAAATTATACAACTATTTCTCGTTATCAGCTTAATCGTCTGTCTGACGGTAGTTAAGAGCGAACTGGCTTGAAAGTTTTGGTACTGACATTAGTTGTTCGCAAGCGAACAACTCAAAATGGCTGGGGTATTATTTTGCGTCTTAAACGACCGCATCAGCACGAATAAACATAACTTATCTCTATCGATATAAGTGGAACATCTGTGTATTATTAAAGATTAAATTGATAAGATTTTTTTTCTACCGTTTTCAGTGTTTCCCCAAAAGATTTTGAGATCCGGATAATAACGATAATACAAAACTAACGTCTGTTAATACTTGTGCTAAAACGTACAGGTGAACACATTCTTCTGGTCGGGTTTACAGGTCAAAAATAAGAAACAATGACAAAGTTTGGAACGGGTTGGATCGGGTATTAAATAAGCTAATTTAACAACTAAATGTTATTTAACGTTATCGCATTTCACACGATTGCCACGTCAGGCATAGTCTCAGACGGTCATCATAATTGTTAGTATAAACAACACATTGTTATAAGTGCACATAAGTCCATCAGGTTGTGTGTTATTTAGAATATATTGTTTTGAGCATGTTTATTCTGAATATTTCATACACTCGTGACTTATTATTTTATAAACATTTAACAAAATTGCAAAATTATTAAATAGTCACAGATAAACACAAAAATTGTGGATATTAATTATAAATCCTTTATGTTTGTGTAAAGCAACAATATTAATAAAATTGCATTTGATAGTAAATACTTCTTAATCGCTGTGCAATTTTTTGTTATTGCAGAAGAAACAGAATCCGAATAATTGGGATTGCAGATGTCAGAATCACCCTGATCGGTTTGTTATACAGGCAGTTAATGGATTCGTTGCCAATATTAATGACGGACATGATAAACAGTAGGTTGAGAATCATTTAGTTATAGCATACACATTTCGTATACATAATTTTTAATAAAAGTTTCAACAGTTGTTCTAACAAATTGGAGTATCGGTCAAAATAATAAAATCTCCCATACATAATATACCTTTACAACTTATTTTCAATAAGCCTGTTACACAACGAACATAAGCATATGATATCACAAATATGCAAATTGTTTAAAGGTATATACTGGTTGTATAATTAGTGAACACATACATGAAGATTTATACACGTTCAATACAATTTGTTTCCAGGTATTCTGCAGTTTATTTCATATGCAACTTGGTGAACCTGGAACATCCATCTTCAGTGTCCGTGGTACCCATGACCAAGAATGCAATTTTCAGAACTCCACGAAATTTGCTGACAGTGGAAGAATCGTCGCTGTCAACCAGAGTAAAACTAACCGCATGTGTTCCACCAATACATAGATTTTATTCAAATTATGAACAGGAATGGTGGAATTGAACAAGGTTATGGGGTGCAATATTTTACCTTCTATATCAATAATATTTTTGCGACCGTTGAACACGTGCTTGAGCATTACGTGCACGAAAGTTTCGTAAGTTTTTTTTATTGGACATGACCAATTAGTCAATATCAAATACACTATTTTGGACAACTAGCTTCGATTAACGAGTGTTTGAATAGGAGTAAGCTAGAAAGTGATTGGACTCATTTTGCTGACGTTGATGAATTCGTTGTGTACCAAAGAGACACCCCTCTATCACTCCCGCAACTATTGGATGAACAAGCGTATATGCGTTCCGGCATGCTCATTTTAAAATACGATCAACTAATCCGGACTCGATGGAAATACAATTATCTATGAATAGTACCGTCAAATCTAAAGCTTTCGCGACAACATTAATGAATCAATACATAAACCCGGTCTTTGACCGCTCAAACGCATCGTTCGACCGAAAGACATCGTGACTATGGGCATTCATGAGACGTGGGCCATGGAAAACATAGTCAAAGTTTATGCCGTGGACAAAAGTATAGCACTGTTACACCATTACAGAACTGCTATAAGTGATTTTAGTGAAAGACGTGTGGTTAACAAAGCCATTTTAAAATACCGTTACTTAAACAACTTGAATGGATAGCTAGATAAAACTATTATTGACTTAAAGGGGCCTTTTCACAGATTTTGGCATTTTTTAACTTATTCATTAAATGCTTTATATCGATAAATGTAAACATTGGATCGTAAAAGCTCTAGTAAAAAATCAAGAATAAAATTAAAAAAAGGAAAAGAACATTGCCCGGACCAGGTTTCGAACCAGTGACCCCTGGAGTCCTGCCAGAGTCCTGAAGTAAAAACGCTTTAGCCTACTGAGCTATTCCGCCGAGTTCATATACTTGAAGTATTTTATACCTTATATAAACAATCTTCGTAGTTTCACAAAATTTAACGACAAAAACAGAACTCTCCAAATTATTCAATCGTTTCGCGTTGCAACGCTTTATAATTTTTAGGTTTTAAAATCGTCAAAAGATGCATATAATGGCTATATTAGACCATGGTAAATGTTCAGTATTACTGTTTCCTCGCAAATATCATAACTAAAACGAAAATTTGCGAATCTGAAACAACTTTTTTCAATTTTGTCAATTTACCAAAGCGTGAAAAGATCCCTTTAAGAAAAGGGTTTTTTTCATAGTGGAACTCTTTTCCACGTTGTAAAATAACAATAGGTAACTAGAAGTTCTTTTCAATCATACCGTTATTTGATCATAGCTGCTATCAGTGTAATGACAAACTCACGACAAACGTCAGTTCGCAACTTTAAATGAGATTTTGTGGTTATGTCAACGTGTGTGTTATGCAGAATACTTGTCAATTAAAATTGAATATTTGAATAATAATTTCTTATTTAAATATTACAACCATTTTCGAATACTTGAATATTCTTTCCCATCCCAATTCACCGTCCGTTTCTTTGCACGGGAGTCCGTAAGTGTTGAATCATATACAAGGTGTAGATCTGGGAGACAACTAACAACATGATGATCACTATCAACGAGTCTGAAAGAAAATTAACATTTCGATTGTTTGGTATAACAGCTATATAAATAGTTCTCGTTCACTCTCAGCGTATATGGAAGTACTTAACGATTCTAGTAATGTACCTAACTACTCTCAAATAGCCAGATAAAATTGCTATAAATATATTGCAAGCACATTATTTCCTCTTAACAGAGCATAATGCTTGTTTCTTACGTTCATTTACACATCTATTTTTTAAGCATGGGTTATACATGTAAAGGTAACACATACATATTATAAACAAGAAATATCTTTAAAAAAGATATACGGCGTTGATTGTGGTCGATGTTTATGAACGATCAAAAGTTATCTCTATGAGATAAAAAGTAGCGGATGCCTTTTTTCTGCGCAGTTCTTAGCTACATCACAAGCAAATCAATTACGGGGTGTTGCGCCAGATTTCGTGGCTTATTTTGCTGTATGTGATATTATTACTCAGATATCTATATTTACAGAATAGAAAAGCACAAGAAACATGGAAATAAACAAGTGCATATAGGTCAGCCGGCAATACTCGAATCTTATTTAATTGCATAATTATAGTATAGTGAATTATTGTGCTCATGCTTAATAAACTGGTCTTAATGGATAAATATTTCTTATTAATTTTATCAAAATTGGTCCTTATCATGCAAATGTTGAAAACATATTAAAAATCGATGATTGACATACCACAATAATGTCGCCGAATATCTTTATTTAGTATCTTTCTGATCAAAACAGACTTCAAGTGCACAAAGTTTACGAGACGGCGTTTATATAAAGATTTCTGCAACTGACCGCAAACTGACCTTGATACCTTGCGGATTGGAATGCAATGCATTAAAGTTAGGTAACAATTCTGCTGCTGAAACGACGGCTTGTTTACGCCAACTGTACACGACCAAGGCAACAGCTGTGCCTAAAATATTGATATATCGACAAAGCGACTAAACGAACTATTTACTCCATCAGACAAAAATAGCATAGATTCCAATTTTTTCCTTCAATGAAAAGATCGCAACCCCTTCTGCGAACTCCGGTGATGAACTGTATATAAACTCTGACTTTCACACACTGGCCGCGAATTGACCCGAAACCTCGCGGGTTGAAATGCAATGCAAGTAAGTACTAAATATGAGAATATAGCCTTTAGTATAAACGCTTTTGCGCTGGTAATTCTCTGAAAATAAAAACTGTATTTATGTCGAAAATTGATTGTAAAACTGTTCTATCTATTGAGCCTTTTCATTAGAGATAAAATTGGTTCATGCAGTAAAGCAGTGTTACAAAGACGCGGATATGTTTCCAATGATCTGGTGTTATACTCAAATCAGCCAATGGAATAAATGAAGTGTATTCATTCGTACCTAGCCGCGGGAAATTTTATTTGAATATTATTGGACACTTACAAAGGTCAAGTCAGGGTGAAAAGCTGGCTTAATACAGCTTACGCCGAAAAAGTAAGCATTGATAATATTAATTTATTCCGCAAATAGAACATTTATGTTGTACCTTTGTTAAACGTGTGTTTTCTAATATTCTCAAGCTGTTCGCTGTTGTCCTTCAAACGTTGTTCTGTTTGTATTTGCGCGTCGTTGGTTGTTTCTTATTTCATGAGAATAGCGATAAAGTTATTTTCTAATGCACTGATGCTTTTCTCTGTATTTTTAATCCACAAATCGGATGTAAGATCGTATGTTTCTAAATATGCGCGAATCTTTACGCTATCTTCTCGTAGTTTGGCATTTGATTTTGCAGATAGTGACTTGCAGAAATATTGCCTTCCGGAGAATTTTTAATGCGCTTTGGATTGCTGACTAGATTGTTTAAATGCTTCCGTGAAATAAAAAATATAAGATTTCGTTGCATTTTTTAGTTGTTGTAATGCAGATACTTGATAAGCATATTCCTCTTTTACGGTTTGCAGTGTTTTGTTGAAAGTTGTAAGATTAGATTCAAGTTGCGTTTCGAGATATAATACTCTCTCTTTCACCTCAGCAGGTGACTAACCTAAATATCCAGCGTGTGTAAACGTTTGCCATATTTATTTTCTGTACTTTTTCATCATTTAGCCATCCTCAAACGCAAGTTACAAAAAGCAGTATCATCATGACATATCGTGTCCCAATAGATGAAACACTGAATATAAAAAAGACAACAAGTATTACTTTAAGTTTGAAACGTTAGGTTTTAGGGGATTTTTATTGAAAATATTAGTACACTTGAAAAATATATACAATTTCAAATTGCTGTACTTTAAAAAAAATTGTTGGGCGCAATATAAATAAAATATGTATTTCATATACTAGTATGTATTTCATGATTTAGTTAGAAATAGTGCATAGTACCTTTCATGGTGTCTATCCAAATCTGCCATTTGAGACCAATTGCCAGCATCAATCCGGAAACTATTTTCGTCGATATCAGGAACACTAAATATACATTTATTTCTACAAATCTTAAAACAATATAACTAATACATATGAAATGTATTTACTTTCAAACGTGTCATGGGTGTTTTGATATATACAAAAAGATAACGGAGAAATGCGGCTCTTTGCGATAAGAAGCCTTTGCCGAAAATATGTCAGCTTTATTACCGAAATAACTCGCTGTCTAACTCTGCAACAATAAACACATCTCTTATTACACATACGTGACTTCCCCTTCTTAATTTTTCTCTACTCTCTTGTCAGTGTTTGCTTTATCGTCTCATTGATTTCATTTACTAATCTTTATAAATGATCACTTGTTACTCAAATAGTTAACCGTTAACACATTTATTTTTAAACACGTTTTATGCTTAAAGTTAATTACACACATAATAAAGTGTTAATTGATATATGCTGTTTTTTGTTTTCCCTATTTAATCTGTGTATAGTAAGATTGTGCTAATTTAAACGTGATCTTGAAAAGCCACTACAAGACGAGTATAGTATATACCATTAAGTTATTTTGAGTCAGACTACATGTGTTTGTTTTAATTCCTCTTTCAGATCATTGTTGTCGGTTTATAAACAGTTTGGAATCTTACGCCTTATTTGCAAAACAATGTCACATGAACACCATATGTCCCCATGGGGCATTGTCCAGCACTTTTTAGGGGCTTGGCTCCTCTGTAGTGTCGCAAACATCGGATTCTAAGTGAAGAGTTTACAAGGTAAAGGGCGTTATTCGAATTGTGTAAGGTTGCCGAAAATACGGGTTTTCTAAGATTTCACTTGGTGATAATATTTCTTGAAACACGTGATTCAAACTCGGCCAAGACATTTATCAAGACTGAGTAATAGATGTGGTTTACGTAATGATAACGAGCTAAACATTGACGACACCTACATAAAACCGCAAGAGGACGGGCAACGGACATAGGGTGATCACAATTGCTGACCTTCATCGCTTCTTGCTCAGATTTACTAGAAACAGGACCAAAGCAGTATTCACTTTCCCGAAACCAGGGGCAAGGTCGCTTCTTTGTAACAAGAAGAAAAGATTTTGCAAAACAGTATGACTTCTAAACTGTTAGCAAGATTGTTTTTTATTTTTACCTAGTGACCTGTGACAGAAGTTGTCCAGTTTAAAACTCGTCCGATATGTTATTAGGGGAAATTATTGTGACCAAGTTTTATAAAAATTGGTCACTAAGTGAGGACTCGTGGGTGTTAACAAGGTTAATGTTTACGACGAATAATGAACGGCGAAAAGGTGATCACAAAAGTTCGCCATTAGAATGTTCTTATCAGATGAGCTACAAAATCAGTTTTGAATGTTTTAACAAAGTTTTCAAAATTACTAAAAGTGCAATAAATGTGAATTTATATCAGATTCTATTAAAAAACGTGCCATTTAACAATCTAAGTAAAGCTATTTTTGAAATGTGTTTTTCAGACAATAAATATATGCCAAATGTCGAAGACTTCCTACGTAATGCCCAAATATTACGCAACATATTCGCATCATCTTCGCCTGTGGTCCAATTTGGGACATATGCCACCAGCCAGCTTCCTTCAGGTGTAGCGGTTCTGGGCGAGTCTCTCCAGCTGCCCCCATGTTTGGCCCATCTGCTTAGCATCTGCATCCAGGTCACGGCGCCAGATGTTTCTAGACCGCCCTCTCTTCCTTTTCCCTCGGGGGTTCCATGTGAGAGATTGCCTTGTCGTATAAGATGCAGGCTTACGAAGGTTGTGGCCTATCCACTGCCAACGTCTCTGAAGGATTTCTTCTTCAACTGACTGCTGGTTTGTTCTTCTCCATAATTCTTCGTTGGAGATCTTGTCTGGCCAGCGGATCTTGATGATCGTCCTGAGGCAGGTGTTGATGAGGACCAGTATTTTCTTTATGGTGTTGACAGTGGTTTTCCAGGTCTCTGCTTCATAGAGGAGTAGTGCCTTCACGATGGTATTGAAGAACCTTATCTTGGTGGTGATGCCAATTGCGCTGGATCCCCAGATGTTCTTCTGCTGATGGAAGGTTACTCGTGCTTTACCGATGCGGGTTCTGACATCTGCATCCTTTCCTCCCTGGTTGTCCAGAATGCTGCCGAGAAAGGTGAAGCTGTCCACCTCCTCCAGCGACTCGCCTTGGACTGTGATGAGTGTGTTGTTGGATGCGTTGGTCCTGAACACATTGCTCTTCCCTCTGTTAATGGTGTGGCCCAGTCTAGCTGAGTTGCCCGCTGCCATGTTTGTCTTTTCCTGCTGTTGGGTGTGGTAGAAAGAAGAGAAGAGACAAATCATCGGCAAAGTCAAAGTCATCCAACTGTTTCCAGAGTGTCCACTGAATTCCATTACGCTTTTGCTCCGTCGATGTCTTCATTACCGAGTCTTTGGCCAGCAGGAACAGGAAAGGTGAGAGTAAGCAGCCTTGCCTAATACCGGTTCTCACTTCAAAGGCATCCGTGAGCTGTCTTTCATGAACAATTCTGCTGGTCATTCCCTCATAAGACTTCGTGATGATGTTGGCTATTTTTTCTGGCACTCCGTAGTGCCTCAAAAGTCTCCAGAGGGACTCGCGATCAACGCTGTCAAACGCCTTTTCATAGTCAATGAAGTTAACATACAACGGCGAATTCCACTCCAGTGATTGTTCCAGAATGATGCGCAGGGTTGCAATCTGATCCTCGCACGATCTCTCCTTTCAGAAGCCTGCTTGTTGGTCATGGAGATGTTGGTCTACTGCGTCTTACATTTGGTTCAGCAGGATGCGATTAAACACCCTTCCTGTGATGGAAAACAGTGTGATTCCTCGGTAGTTGGAGCAGGCGCTGAGGTCACCTTTCT
The DNA here is from genome assembly GCF_020536995.1 of Dreissena polymorpha. Taxonomy (NCBI): domain Eukaryota; kingdom Metazoa; phylum Mollusca; class Bivalvia; order Myida; family Dreissenidae; genus Dreissena; species Dreissena polymorpha. The sequence goes on from NC_068369.1 coordinate 10,989,855, forward strand.
TGGGATGCTTGATGAGGTAACCCTCTTTCCACTCTGTTCGAATTTCTTCTTCTTCCCATATCTTGCTAAAGAGTGGGTGTAATAGCTCCGTACTGGTCTCCACGTCAGCCTTAAGCGCTTCTGCTGGTATGCTGTCAGGTCCTGCAGATTTGCCGTTCTTCAATTGCTTGATGGCGCTGCTGATCTCTTCATAGTGAGAGTGCAGCATTTGATTGGCAGATCGCGTGTAGCTGGCAGAACCTCCGGGGTCGCAGGAGCTGGCCTGTTGAGTAGCTCCTGGAAGTGCTCAATCCACCTCTTCTTCTGCCCTTCTTCATCTCTTATTACTCCTCCATTTTGTACCTTACTGGCCTCTCTGGCTTGGCAAACTTTCCTGCTAATCTCTTGGTGATGGAGTAAAGATCTTTAGTTCTGTTCTGATAGGCTGTCTCTTCCGCCTCTGTTGCCAGCATCTCTAGGTAGTATCGCTCGTCTGCTCTAATACTTCGCTTGAAGCTCCTATTTATTTCGGTGTACTCTTATTGTGCTTTCGCTTTTGCGGCTCCTGTTCTGCTGTTGTTTACACTTGCTTTCTGTTCTCGTCTTTCTGCAACTTTCTGAAGCGTCTCCGCTTATATCCATTCCTTATGGGTGTAAGACTTGGAGCCCAGTATACTTCTTGGCATTTTGAAGTCACTGCATGCTTCTTTCACGTTATACCACTTCTGCTCTATCTTCTCTTCTTCGGGCAGCTCCTCTAGGACCTGGAGTGACCTTCAACTCTTCTTGTTTCCAGGTGTCTTTCAGTGTGGTAGTATTGTACAGTTGGCGTTGGCTGGGCCTCCCTGTCCAACTCTTCTTCAGCTTTAGTTTCAATCGTTCAATCGGGCGACAAGGACACGATGGCCCGAAGTCACGTCTGCTCCTTGCTTGACACGTACATCCTGAAAACGTATTCAATGAAAAACGTATGTGGAGTTTATAGCAAAGTTATTGTTTAATTGTGAAAAATCGACCAAAAAATCGCCTAACGTCATAACTGACATTTGGACGTCGAGAATTACACACTTCCATTTTGGGGGTCATATTTGTGAAACTTTTAGCTGTCAGGAAGGTTTGTATCTCCACCAAGCCCAAATAACACACGTTGAGATCAGTATTCATAGAAACGTATTTACATAGTCAACTTAAAACAATGACAATACCTCATATTTTATTTGTTTAAATAATTTTTGGTGCATTTGTGTGTCTGGTTGAGATTGGTACGACCGCTCCGGAAAATCATTTTTACTTTCGATTTCATTTTGTGACACATATGAAGCTCCGCTATGAGTTTTTCACATTGGCAAGAATATAGTGATAATGAGGATAAGTATGTTATTTTTCTCATTGTATAATGCATGTATTGTAGAGTGGCATATATCAGTCCCACTGTCAGTCTGTCCATCTGTCTGTCCGTCCTGCGTGTTTCGTTTCTGGAGGTTTTTTACGCAACGCCTTGGTATGTGAATCTACTATTTGCAATAATTCAACTCTCAGCTTTATAACCCAAAGGTTTGCTGAGAGCACAGAGCTGCCATAGAAAAAATCATCAAAGGCTCTGGGAGAACGTTTATATGGACTAGTGTAATAGCAGGGGTTTTTCAGCACTGTCTGCGCCTCCGGACAACGGAGGCACTCCCAAAGCAAACGGACCTGATCCCAAACCGAAATTATAAAAAAAATTCCCAATTTCCAAAAAAAAAAAAAAAAAAATTTTTTTTTTTTTTTTTTTTTTAAGGATAAAGTGTCTTATAACTTGTGTGACAAACCAGTGTTTGTTTTGGTCAAAAACATTTGCTATAAGGTTTTGACTGTTCAGTTCTTATCACAGAGTGTAACTGTAACTGAAAAACAAAACTGCAGTACTTGAATTAACGTTGAACATGCCCAATATTGCATCTGTTTACATAAAGAAGACAAAATAACAAATAAAAACAAATTTATTTGTTAAACCACTGAATTATTTAAGCATGATTGATTCACAATTTTTTCCCAAATGAGCCGTTTCATCGAAGCAAAAATTCCCAAAATGACCAATTTTGTCGATAAAAATTCCCAATTTGGTCAGACTCCTTTTCCCAAAATAGGCAGAAAAACCCCTGAATAGTCAGAGCTCCAGATAAGGTTTTGTGAAATTCTTACTACCAGATTTGTAAAAAGAATTCTTAACTCAGAAATTTTATTCTTAACTTCCTACTAAGTTTTGGAAAATAATTCTAAACTTTTTTAAATGACCAGAAAATAAATAATAATGGGTGTCATCGTATAAGATCTTTTTTATAATGTCTTTCATAACATTCAACTTCGGCTCGCTTTGCCTAAAATATCCTGGAAGGACCAAATTCCGTGGGGGTAAGAATCGATTTTTAAAAAGAAGTGAAAGTTAACAAACACAACACAAAATTGTGTACATACCTTGATGGAAAAATCCTCTATTTACATTTACCAAACCGAATTTGGCAAATATGTGCTTAAATAAATAAGATTCGGCTTTGTAAAGTAGCCCTTGTCGAAGCTGTCTGCCATTTTTTAGAAAGGACCTAATTCCGGTGACGTCATTCAAAGGGAAATAACTCAAACCTAATGGTGTATTTAGGCCAAGCAACTGCTATTTGTTAGTTTTTCTGTATTATTTTTTTAACTTGGACATATTCTTTATTTTTTTTATAACAGTCAAAATATATAAACTTATTTACAATTAGTTTATGCATTTGTATTTTCATTCGTTTTTTCTTCCTTATCACAACACAAACAGAGTAAAGTGTAACCCCTCTTTAGAGCTCCAACTTATAAATATTCTTTTAGAATAACTCTTTTAACAGTCAAACACATAAAAAGGTTAACTTATTTACAATTGCCAGCAGTTTATTCCTCATGATCTTCACATTCAGCAATTCATTGCATATACTTGAAAAAATATGAAAAAGTAGTCTAAGGGATACGACCACCAACCTAATAGAAAAAATAGGTTGGCCTAATTGAAAAAACGAAAACTTCCGGTCTACTTCTACGAGTCAACTCCAGCCGACAATGCAAACGGACTGTCACATGTTTAAAAGCGAGTTTGGGACCAAATAAAGGGGTTTAAAGGGGGCCATGAATTAGGAATAGTAGAAAACATACAAATTAAGGTGTTAGAAACATTATACACGAGTGTTACCTGTTTTGGTCTCATTTCGAGCGTCTTTTCGTAGGTGACAGTTGCGTTGGCATCTGTCAATATTTACCGAACTGCGCGTGAGTGACGTCATCTAAACTCTCGCGATATGAGACAAAAAAAATGTCACCGGAATTCGGACCCCCACGGAATTCGGGCCTTCGAGGATATGTTAAAAGCGTGTTTTTTTGCACGCTTTGCAGTTTTTAAGGACGTCCTAGGGCGCAGCCATTTTTTTTTACAGAAAGTGCATGCTGCTTTTATTGGAAAAAATGCGCTTTGTAAAACAAACCCGATAACCATTCTATATAAGTACCAAAAAGGTCTTTAATACGCTAAAAGAACTCAATAAAAATCAATACGAACCGATGTAAAAATAATATTAGTAACTTGATTTTGTAATTCTTAATTGTACAACCAGATTTTGAAATAAATACGTAACAGACTTGAAAATTATTCTTAATTACGAAAATACGACCATTACCTGGAGCTCTGGTAGTGAATGTACCTACATGAGCTACAGATAAAGTGTAAAATTTGTTTCATTCCGTTGATTTTTGATGAAGATACAGGCCTTGGACTGATCTAAATTTTGCTTAGGTCCAGGAAAGCAATATGCTTTATTTTTCATTTGGCATGTATTGCTATGTCTATTTTTGACAAGGGGAGTTATCTTTTTTAACAGGATATAATCCAAGCGTGGAGCTTCTATTAATAGAAAGAAAGAGGCATGGAGAATTGAGACGAAAGTGGATAAATTTTTTTTATATATATAATAACCGTTTTCAGGTTTTTTATACAATGCTTTTAGATATTGAGCTGATTTTTGGAATGGGAATCTACATACATGACCTACAGATGAAGTCAGTGTGAAATTATTTTCGCTCCATTGATTTTTGGCGAAGTTAAAGGTCTTGGACTTCAATTTTTCTCTATCATAACTTTATTCAGGAGGTTTTTTAAGCAACGCTTTCAGATATTAAGCTGATTGTTGGTATGTAAGTCTACCTACATGACCTAAATATAAAGTGTGAAATTCGTTACAGTCCTTTGATTTTTGGCACAGTTATTGGTTTTAGACCCAAACATTTACTATAAAATATTAATTAAATAACGGGAGGATTTTTATACCCCCATTACCATTGGTAATGGGGGCTATATAGGAATCACTTTGTCGGTCTGTCTGTCTGTCTCGAAATTTCTTCCGATCTTCACCAAACTTGGTCACAAGTTGTATCTAGATGATGTATAGGTCAAGTTTAAATATGAGTCATGCCGTGTCAAAAACTAAGTCACAGGGTCACTTAGTGTGTTTTAAACCGAAAGTTTGTCCGGACCATAACTATGTCATTTATCGTTAGATTTTAAATTAACTTGGTACATTTGTTCACCATCATGGGACAGTGTGTCGTGTGAAAAAAATACGTCAACATCTCAAAGGTCAAGGTCACACTTGGAGTTCAAAGGTCAAATGCATGTCCGGGCCATAACTTTATCATTTATTGTGAGATTTAAAAATCATTTTGCAAATTTGTTCACCATCATCATTTGGCAAATTTGTTAACCATATTGGACGGTGTGTCGCGCGAAAGATTTTCGTCGATATCTCCAAGGTCAAGGTAACACTTGGAGTTTAAAGAAAGGTCAAATGCATGTCCGGGCCATAACTTTATCATTTATTGTGAGATTTTTAAATCATTTGGAAAATTTGTTCACCATCATTGGACGGTATGTCACGCGAAAGAATTACGTCGATATCTCTATGGTAAAGGTCACACTTTGAGTTCAAAGATCAAAAATGGCCATAAATGAGCTTGTCCGGGCAATAACTATGTCATTCATTGTGAGATTTTAAAATCATTTGGCACATTTGCTCACCATCATTGGACAGTGTGTCGCCTGAAAGAATTACGTTGATATCTCCAAGGTCAAGGTCACACTTTAATTTCAAAAGTCAAAAATGGCCATAAATGAGCTTGTACGGGCCATAACTATGTTGTTCATTGTGAGATTTTAAAATCATTTGGCACATTTGTTCAGCATCATTGGCCGGTGTGTCGCGCGAAAGAATTACGTTAATATCTCCAAGGTCAATGTCAAACTTTGAGTTTAAAGGTCAAAAATGGCCATAAATGAGCTTGTCCGGGCCATAACTATGTCATTCATTGTGAGATTTTAAAATCATTTGGCACATTTGTTCACCATTATTGGATGGTGTGTCGCGCAAAAGAATTGCGTCGATATCTCCAAGGTCAAGGTCACACTGCGAGTTCAAAGGTCAAAAATGACCGTAAATGATCTTGTCCGGGCCATAACTATGTCATTCATTGTGAGATTTTAAAATTACTTGGTACATTTGTTCAAAATCATTGGACAATGTGTCATGCGAAAGAATTACGTCGATATCTTCAAGTTCAAGGTCGCACTTGGAGTTCAAAAGTGAAAAATGGCCATAAATGAGCTTGTCCGGGCCATAACTATGTCATTCATTGTGAGATTTTAAAATTAAAATTAATTTTGTTCACAGTCATTGGACAGCGTGTAATGCGAAAGAATTCAAAAGTTCAAAGGTCAAAATGGCCATAAATAATAATGGCATAATAATTCTTAAAAATCACCATTTAGATTCTCTTGTTTTGTGAAGACAGCTTGCAAAATAGTCTGTGTCAATGCGGCATGTGGGGGTATACGTCACGTCTGTGACAAAGCTCTAGTTACTTTTAGATATTGAGCTGATTTTTGGTATGTGAGTCTACCTACATGACTTACAGATGAAGTGCCAGTTTCGTTGCGCTCCATTGATTTTTTGATAAGTTATGGGCCTTGTTTTCTCTAAAATAGCTGCTGTGGGACTTCAGTACAGTAGAGGGCACTTTGTTTCACAAATGCAGCTCTTGTTTGAATAATGTTTGTATCCACATTTTTGGACACAATATCTGTATCCCCCACCAAAGGCATAGGAGGTATAAAGAAATGGCATTGTCCGTCAGTCTGTCATAAAATTTGTAAGGGCTATATCTCAGAAACTATATAAGATTCAAACATGAAACTTAATGGGTGTATAGATATCAATAAGGAAAAGTGCCCTACACAAGAACAATAACCTTCACTTTCTTACATAAGAGTTATTTCCCTTAGACATATATGTGTAATGCAACTTTTCAGGGCTATATCTCATATATGCTACAGGATTTCAAAATGAAACTTCATGGGTGATATCAATTAGAAGAATTGCAGTTACCATAAAGGGTAATACATTTATAGCAAAAAAGAACAAAATAGTGGTTCATGATCAATATTATTCTTATCTCTTTGTTATTAAAAAAGTTATTGTGTCAACAAGTTATCCCAGCTTTAAAAAAATGCACAGGACAAAACATAATTCTTTAACAATGCTCTTTATACCTATAGACTGGAATAACTCCTCTAAGCAATCTAAATTAATTCACAATTTGCATTGTTTTACTAGCGTTTTAGATTACAATATCATAGTTATTTACAGGCATTTTAATCAAATATCGCCTGAAAGTATAACTAATTAATACAGCTCCAATAAACTCAGTTTGTTTAAAAGCAATCTTTATACAGTCAAAACTTGCCTGGTGGTCAGCTGAGCACAATGGTCAACTACAAACAACAATCAGTTTGGATTCCCACTGACAAAAATCGCTCTTTATTACATTTGAGAATAACTGTCAACTGTCCATAACAGCCAATGGAGAGTATATTTTACTCTGAAAGTTATTTTTGAACTGAGAACAACAGTCACTAGTCTTTAGTTTTGAGTTGCAAAAAGAAAAAAGCACAAACAAAACAGGTGCAAGTAAAAATAACAATGTGTATAAGTAGCAATGATCAGCTGCAGTCATTACGACAAAGCATGAGCGCTTGACAAAGTCAATAGATCTCTATGGCTGATATGGTGTTTAAGTTAAAAACAACACTAAGCTGGCAAATTTTGTGAAGGGAAGGAGATAAAACTTAAAGGATAAGTGATTTTCTATTAAGGAAAAACATACATAAAATTGCAACTTTTATAACAAACAAAATAATTTTTAACAATATTTTGGCGTTTTTTTCTTTCCATAAGAACAATACAGTTGCACCGTACTTTCCGTTTATGACAGCAAATGTGCTTTTTATATTTTGCTTAAGTGATGTCAATGACATTACGAACTGTTTGATTACTGAATGAATGAGATGCAGGAGTAAACAACAATACTATCATTGATAAAGTCATAGATTTAGTTTTAAAATAGGTACCAAATTAAATCAATTATAAGATATTATTCTGTATTATTAAATAGAAGTTATTTATGTTATTATGCTTAGTTATCCTTTGTTTTACACTGTGTGAATGACTGGATGTGGTAGCATTACTACCAACAGGCAACTGACCAACCATCTGATAAATGTTGATTTAAGAACAGCAGTCACTTGTCTACAACAGTCACTTTTGCCATTTCTCTTTACTCGCCTGCTTTTCTCAGTTTTGACTGTATTCTATGAAAAATTGCTTTGAAATCAGATGAAGGGTCACATAACAGTGCAACAATATGTGAGTTTTGAGAAGTTATCTCAACATGTTTTATTTTTTCTAACAGCAGACAGTTGAAAAAGGAATAGTTTATAAAGTATAATCAGGGTTCCCACTGCCATTTTCAATTTGCCAAATGTTAAGGTTTTAGAAAGTGGGGATAAAATCTTTCAATTAGAAAACACAAGTCTCGATTAAAATCAATTAGATGTGAAGAATTGCTGGTCATAAGAGTAGTCTCTGCCATAAGTTGCACCATTTACAGGTCATTACAAATTTGACCATTGAAATGTACAGTCAGGGGCCATAACAATTGTTGAACTTGCCTTTATTAATTGCCTTGTGATATTTAACTTTGCAGCTTTGAAGTTAAATGGCGCAATAAAACAGCACTCAATAATGAGAAAATGGGAAGAGTTAACCTCTGCTTAAATAAAAGTTTTCCTGGCACTGGCAATGAATATATGGGTCATTTACAGATCAGATTTGGGATTTCTGCTGTTAAATAAGATTTTATTTGATTTTTATGCCCCGTGTAGGGTGGCATATAGCAGTTGAACTGTCCGTCAGTTACTATGTAAGTATGTGTGTATGTCAGTCTGTCCGTCCGTCTGAAAACTTTAATGGCCATAACTTTTTCAATATTGAAGATAGCAACTTGATATTTGGCATGCATATGCATCTCACGGAGCTGAACATTTTGAGTGGTGAAAGGTGAAGGTCAAGGTCATCCTTCAAGGTCAAATGTCTAATAAATGGCGTCTGGTCGTCCGTCCAAAAACTTTAACATTTGCCATAACTTTTTCACTATTGAAGATAGCAACTTGATATTTGGCATGCATGTGTATCTCATGGAGCTGAACATTTTGAGTGGTGCAAGGTGAAGGTCAAGGTCATCCTTCAAGGTCAAAAGTTAAATATATGGCGTTTGTCCGTCCGAAAACTTTAACATTGGCCATAACTTTTTCACTATTAAAGATAGCAACTTGATATTTGGCATGCATGTGTATCTCATGGAGCTGAACATTTTGAGTGGTGAAAGGTTTAGGTCAAGGTCATCCTTCAAGGTCAAATGTCAAATATATGGCGTCTGTCCGTCCGAAAACTTTAACATTGGCCATAACTTTTTCAATATTGAAGATAGCAACTTGATATTTGGCATGCATTTGCATCTCACGGAGCTGCACATTTTCAGTGGTGAAAGGTGAAGGTCAAGGTCATCCTTCAAGGTCAAATGTCTAATATATTGCATATGTCCGTCCGTCCAAAAACTTTAACATTGGCCATAACTTTTTCACTATTGAAGATAGCAACTTGATATTTGGCATGCATGTGTATCTCATGAAGCTGCACATTTTGAGTGGTGGAAGTTCAAGGTCAAGTTCATCCTTCAAGGTAAATATTGACCACTATAGTGGTGGGGGACCTATAAACATTAATACCTACTGGGTAAGTGTGTTTGTGTACGTTTTCACCCAAACTGCAATATGTGAGTTGTTTCTGATAAGTGATGATAGGCTTGGTGTATTAAGGGGTTTTGGAAAATGATGCAATGACAACACAAACAAGCTGAAAATGAATGTTTGTTTATTGATAATCCTCAATCAAAATCGGCAAGATAATAACACTTGTGTAACGCTTGATAATTTAACAAAAACACGTTTCACAAATATGACCTTGAAACTGCTTCAGAAAATAAAAAGCCTCTGAGCCTGTATGTTGTATTGGTTGTACGCGTGTGAGCTTTTGCTTAAAGAGGTCAGGCTTTTTTTAGCCCCAGGCCAGGCCTTTAAAAAAAAATTGATCCTTTTCCCTCATATTATAATTATTTAAAAGGATTTCTAGTATTAGAGATTTCTAAGTTAATTCATTAAAATACATTTTTCATACAAACATGGGTGGATAAGAAACTTTAATATGTTTCTTACTGGTAATCACCCTTAATGATAAACAGTGACTGTATCTTTGTTATCTTGTGGCAGTTTAGGCACATTTATATTTAACAGTTCAAATAGTTGTGTAAATATTGCCAGTTAATTTGTTATGACAAGGAACCACACTATTACAGTAAGTCTTCTAGTAAGGATAAACTGGATTCAGGTTGTATGTTTACTTTCCAGATTACATCAGATTTCCTTTGTGGATCATAAGCTGAAAATAATTAAAGGTTTCAATTTGAAATTAAACAAAGATAGATCTGGTCGGCAGACAGTGCATTGTGCACAAGAGCCGTAACTCCAGCATCCATTCATATTTCTTGCTCCCCTAAACACCACTGTTAATGCTGGGCCTGTGTGCTTGCTCTTTGTGAATGTTTGATAGTCTATGGTGGGTCTTTTTTCATTTAAGGACAAAAATGGAAATGTGCCTTTTTAGCTCACCTGAGCAAAACGTGCTCATAGTGATCTTTTGTGATCGCCTTTTGTCCGTCGTACGTTGTCTGTTGTGTGGCGTCAACATTTGAATTGTTAACTCTCTAGAAGCCACATTTATTGTCCAATCTTCATGAAATTCGGTCAGATGATTGGTCTCAATGATATCTTGGATGAGTTCAAAAATGGTTACGTTTGCTTGAAAACGATTGCTGCCAAGGGGCGGGGCATTTTTCCTTATTTGGCTATATATGGCTATAGTAAAATATTGTTAACACTCTAGAGGCCACATTTATTGTCTGATCTTCATGAAACTTGGTCAGAAGATTCATCCTAATAATATCTTGGACGATTTCAAAAATGATACCAGTTGGTTGAAAAACATGGCCCCCAGGGGGTGGGGTATTTTTCCTTATATGGCTATAGTTAAACCTTGTTAACACTCTAGAGGCCACATTTATTTTCCGATCTTCATGAAACTTGGTCAGAAGATTTGTCCAAATGATATCTTGGATGAGTTCGGAAATGGATCTTGGATGAGTTCGGAAATGGTTTTGGTTTCTTTAAAAACATGGCCACCAAGGGGCGGGGCATTTTTCCTTATAAGGCTACATATGGCTTTTGTAAAACCTTGTTAACACTCTAGAGACCACATTTATTGTTCAATCTTCATGAAATATTTGTCTTATTGATATCTTGGATGAGTTCAAAAATGGTTACTTGAAAAACATGACTTCCAAGGGTCGGGGCATTTTTAACCAGGTTTTCCGAAGGAAAAAACTGGTTATTAGATTGGCGAATGCGGGCGGGCTGGTGGGCTGGCTGGCAGGCGGGCGGAACAAGCTTGTCCGTTCTCTAATTCAAATAGTTTTCATCCGATCTTTACGAAACTTGGTCAATAGTTGTATCTAGACAATATCTAGGTCAAGTTCGAATATGGGTCATGCCAGGTCAAAAACTAGGTCACAGGGTCACTTAGTGCGTTTCAAGGATTTAGCATGGTGTCTGCTCTCTAATTGAAGTAGTTTTCATCTGATCTTTACCAAACTTGTTCAGAAGTTGTATCAAGACAATATCTAGGTCAAGTTCGAATATGGGTCATGCCGGGTCAAAAACTAGGTCACGGGGTCACTTAGTGCATTTCAAGGATTTAGCATGGTGTCCGCTCTTTAATTAAAGTAGTTTTCATCTGATCTTTACCAAACTTGGTCAGAAGTTGTATCAAGACATTATCTAGGTCAAGTTCAAATATGGGTCATGCCGGGTCAAAAACTAGGTCAGGGGGTCGAAAAACAGATTGATTTTGAAACAAGGGGGGTAATTGTGATGAACAATCAGTAGCAATGCACATTTTGAGTTGCAATTGTCTCCTTTTATCAGACTTTTTTTATTGAAAACCTGGTTTTGTGACAATTTTGTCCTTTGTTCCTTATATGGATATATAATTATGGCTATAGTAAAATCTTGTTAACACTTTTGAGGCCACATTTATAGTCCGATATTCATGAAACTCGGTCAGAAGATTCATCCCAATAATATCTTGGACAAGTTAAAAAATGATGCCGGTTGGTTGAAAAACATGGCCACCATGGGGGCGGGGCATTTTTATGTCCCCCACTATAGTAGTGGGGGACATATTGTTTTTGCCCTGTCTGTTGGTCTGTTGGTTGGTCTGTTGGTCTGTTGGTTGGTTGGTTGGTTGGTTTGCCCCAACTTTAACATTTGCAATAACTTTTGCAATATTTAAGATAGCAATTTGATATTTGGCATGCATATGTATCACATGGAGCTGCACATTTTGAGTGGTGAAAGGTCAAGGTCATCCTTTAAGGTCAAAGGTCAAATATATGGGTCAAAATCGCTCATTTAATGTACACTTTTGCAGTATTTCAATATTCAAGATAGCAACTTGATATTTGGCATGCATGTGTATCTCATGGAGCTGCACATTTTGAGTGGTGAAAGGTCAAGGTCATCCTTCAAGGTCAGATGTCAAATATATGTGGCCAAAATTGCTCATTTTATGAGTACTTTTGCAATATTGAAGATAGCAACTTGATATTTGGCATGCATGTGTATCTCATGGAGCTGCACATTTTGAGTGGTGAAAGGTCAAGGTCATCCTTCAAGGTCAAATATATGGGTCAAAATTGCTCATGTAATGTCACTTCTGCAATGTTGAAGCTAGCAATTTTATATTTGAAATGCATGTGTATCTCATGGAGCTGCACATTTTGAGTGGTGAAGGGTCAAGGTCAAGGTCATCCTTCAAGGTCAAACATCATATAGGGGTCAAGGTCATCCTTCAAGGTCAAACATCAGATAGGGGGACATTGTGTTTCACAAACACATCTTGTTCCTTATATGGTTATAGTAAAACCTTGTTTACACTATAAAGGTCATTATTTTTCAATCATCATGAAACTTGGTCAGAATTTTTGTCCCAATAATATCTTGGATGAGTTCGAAAATGGTTTTGGTTGCTTTAAAAACATGGGCACCAAGGGGCGGGGCATTTTTCCTTATATGGCTATATATGGCTTTAGTAAAACATTGTTAACACTCTAGAGGCCGCATTTATTGTCCAATCTTCATGAAATTTGGTAAGAAGATTGGTCTCAAAGATATCTTGGATGAGTTCGAAAATAATTACTGTGAAATCATTTATTTTAGCCAGCATGAAATTTCGTCATTTTTATTAAAATGACGTTTTCGTCAGCACTTAAATTCGCCATTTCCTGACTTTGAAAAAAAATGCTTCAGTCAATATCTGATTTGTTTATCCGAAATATATAGCGGTTGCGAAAAATCGTAGTAGGGAAAGAGGGAGGACACTTGAGAGTCACTTGCAGGAGGTGGGGCCTGTTTGTCACATGTCAATATACTAGTCTTTTGTTATCAGGTGATCAGTAATTTGCCCCCATTAGTGTATCATTATTATGATTAGCGGATTAGTGGGACCGAATAACCTTTAAATAGTGTTTGAAACCCGGATTTGAAACAGTGAAGCCAGTTGCCAATTGGTCCTATTCATTTACTATCATGGCCAAACTAATAACAATCTTAACTTTATCGGCGCAAATTAGAGAAGGTGCAAAGATTATTGGTTAAATTAGTGTTAGCAAACTGTTTGGTCAGTTTTCAATAAAGTTTCAAGAGTTTTGCATCGTAAATATTTGATCACTTTAAGTACAATAATTTTCGGAAGTGTAAAATTAACAGTGCATTATCGGACAGCGGTTTCATAGGGCAAAGTTAAGATTTAATTGTAACAACCAATGGACGAGTGAGTTTAAATTAGATTGAATGCAATAGGATACAAAGCAATGTTTTATTGCGTCATACTCAGTCATTCTGAACACGTGATTTCTGGGGATTTCCTGGAAATCGCGCAAAAATAAAAGTGAATTTTTGAAAACAATTTCACTAAGTTTGGATGGAACTAATCGTCATGATTGCTAATTTCTCTTTACCTGTTACGTTTTTAATTGCTACAAGTAACAATTATTTGAAACATGTATCGTAAAACTTGTAAAAGATGTCAATGACTAAAAAGATCGATAGCCCATAAAACGAAGCACAAGCTATTTTTACACCTGTATTGTAGTTAAACGCAAACAACCAAAGACAAATCAAAATGTTCTGTATTTATTTGTAATCAATGCGAAAATGTATACGGTAAGTATATACATCACCATCTTTTCATTTTGTTTATTGTTTTTGATTCGGATCTTATCCGGTGCGTGGAGGCTGTATAATCTTCTGCAACAACACTGAAAAACACAATACACACAATGGGTAATAAAGTTGTTAACAATTAGCGCTTATCATTACAATTGTACCTAAATGAAGTCAACGCAGTCAATACAGCTGTACTGCTTTTGCGTTTTAGAGCAATGTCACGTGTCAATTAAGTACACTGTGTAATCTGCCCCCTTTTGTGTCAAAACCGGATTTATCTTGATTACGTAACAGACGGAGTATGTATGCGTGGATTACGTTGGATTTTAGTGCCTCATGCCTTTGGTAATTCAGTCTTAATTTGTTCAAATATGGGACATAATTGTTCGTTAGGATCTTGAATTCGTCAATCGGTCAACTGACGAAATAAATGAAAATTAATGCCTGACGATATATAATGGTTTCATAGTATGTTTGCTTGAAAAACATGCTTCCAAGGGGCGGGACATTTTTTCTTATATGGATGTAGTAAAATCTTGTTAACACTCTAGAGACCACATTTACTGTCCGATCTTCATGAAACTTGGTCAAAAGATTCATCCCGATAAAGTCTTGGAAGAGTTTAAAAATGATGCCGGTTGGTTGAAAAACATGGCTGCCAGCGGGCAGGGCATTTTTCCTTATATGGCTATAGTAAAACCTTGTTAACACCCTAGAGGCCGTATTTATTTTCCGATCTACATGAAACTTGGTCAGAAGATTTGTCCCAATAATATCTTGTTATCTCAGGTGAGCGACGTTGGGTCTTTCAGGCCCTCTTGTTTCAACTTGCAGGCTCCAGTTTCAATCTTTAGCAAACTTTCACAGTTGTAAATAACCATGAGGGCTAAGCCAAAGCACAGGTGGTTAACGTGTGGCTATGATATTAATTAGTAAAAACATCATTTTGAATGATAAATTATCATATTATAACGAAAAATTTAATTTTATGAAAAAAAAATTCACTATCAAATATATATATATAACAAGGTGTGCAACTCAAAATCACCCCAAAACGGGGTGCATCACTTTTAACAGCCATATCTTCATCAATTGTGCAGCGATTTTCACGATCTCGGTCTTATTCATCGCAGAAATGAATTTTCTGTCTGGAAATGTATATGTCTCTTGCAATATTTTTACAAATGCTGGGTCAACTTTTAAGAGATAACACGATACACAACTCGCATGACCCAGTTGACAATGATCATGCAGTCTTTAAGACTGAAATCTTCATGGAGTAAAGGGCATCTTCCCTACAAAGGTCATGTACTTCGATACCATAATTCAATAAAACGTATGAAAAAACATTATTACCGTTCTTGTTGTTACATTATGCATCAAGACTCACTGTCCAGCGCCGTTTGAAACCTTTGTTTACATACATTTCAACTAACTGACATTTTAAAGACACGAGTGATTTCATTTGTCCAATGCGGAGGTGTGTCTTTACAACTGGAGATTTCATTCATAAAGACTGCATGATCATTTTCAACTGGGTCATGCGAGTTGTGTATCGTGTTATTTCTTAAAAGTTGACCCAGCATTTGTAAACATATTGCAAGGCATATACATTTCCAGAAAGGAAATTCGTTTCTGCGTTGAATAAGACCAAGATCGTGAAAATCGCTGCACAATTGATGAAGATATGGCTGTTCAAAGCGATGCACCCTGTTTTGGGGTGATTTTGAGTTGCATACCTTGTTATATATATATATTTGATAGTGAATTATTTTTTCAAAAAAGTTAAATTTTGGTTATAATATGATTATTTATCATTCAAAATGATGTTTTCACTAATTAATATCATAGCAAAACGCTAATCACCTGTGAGCCAAAGCAAAAAATTGTGGTACAAAATTGCTATGGTCTTCTATCAGGCTTTGGCTTCCAGTAACACTGCCAATGAATCTGGGGTATTATCATACAAAAATGAAAGAAAACCCCTGTTTTACCTCAAAAACCTTTTTAAGGCTCTTAAAGATGGGTGGGCAAAACATGATCAGATGTTTTCTTAGACAGAACTCTTGTGAGCTGTCCAAAGCATTGTACTATAGTATACCACTGCTGTGAGAGAACTTATGTTTAATGTAAATGTGAAAGTTTTTTTTGACATCAATGTACACTTGTTTTGTTGAGAAACAGAAAGAAAATGAAGCCACTTTGTAAAAACAAACTTTGAAAAAGCCTATTTAGGCGAAATATATCAGGTAAGAGTGAAACTTGTTCTGAGTAAATGTGGTAAATAAACAATGTTTTCAAAAATTGTTATGTTTTAGGTTTAACAAGTTGCATAGCTTATTGATGATTATGGTTATCAATCCAATAAATAATAAGTCTGATTTTCAAATCCTCTGTAATGAGTGCTAAAAATTATATTTTTTGGTCAAAGCAACACAGCTGTAAGAGTTTCTTTGATGTGTCATCTTCCTCTGCACAGTATGACATAGCGGCATTGTAAACCTGCATTGCTTATTATGATTGTTCTAATTTATGGATAATGGGTCATTGATTGCCACTGATAAGGGGCAGCATACTGGATGATAATTTTGTTGACCATGTTGAACATGCTATGATAAATAAGTACATAAATAATTTGATAAGTGGCATGTTTCTTGAGCAAGCATTTAACTAGGCATTTGTCATTGTGCATTGACATTAAATCACGCATCCTTATCAATGTATTAATACATTATATAATAATTTCACTTGCAGCTGAATGACCCAACATCTCTGGCTTTCTGCATAACTTTAATCACTAATACTGGACAACAAATTAATATTATTGAACCAATCGCAAAATGGTGAAAAATCAAGTGAAACATATTTGAACTAGCTTTGGACCTACAGATTTCGGAAACAATAAAGAAATTTCTTAAACAAAAACAAAAAGGGATAACACTACTGTCAATGAGGGACTGGATTTTGAAGAAAGGCAATGTCTAATCCAATAGCTGATGGAAACACTAGTATGCCCCATATTGATGGGAATCAAAAAGAGAAGGAGGTAAATAATGAAGTGACTGTCCAAACTGAGCATGGGAAACCTGATATGCCTGACGTTGATCGGAATCAAAAAGAGAAGGAGGTAAATAACGAAGTGACTGTCCGAACTGAGCATGGAAAACCTGATATGACTGACGTTGATCAGAATCAAACAGAGAAGGAGATAAATAATGAAGTGACTGTCCAAACTGAGAATGGAAAACCTGATATGCCTGACGTTGAGCGGAATCAAAAAGAGAAGGAGATAAATAATGAAATGACTGTCCAAACTGAGCATGGAAAACCTGGTATGCCTGACATTGATCGGAATCAAACAGAGAAGGAGATAAATAACAAAGTAACTGTCCAAACTGAGCATGGAAAACCTGATATGCCTGACGTTGATCAGAATCAAAAAGAGAAGGAGATAAATAATGAAGTGACTGTCCAAACTGAGCATGGAAAACCTGATATGCCTGACGTTGATAGGAATCAAACAGAGAAGGAGATAAATAATGAAGTGACTGTCATGAAAAATAGCATTTCTCATAACACTTCAGATAATAAACAAGGTGGTACAGATGGACATAATAAAAATGATGATACTGGTGTTACAGCAACTAATACACCGCTTGAGTAAGATCATTTACTAAATCTATTTTTAGTGTTTATTTCTCCATACCCCTTATTTCCGCACATGTTAAAGATTTATTAACGATTATGTAAAATAAATATCCTTTACTGTAATGTATCCCCTTTACTTTTTTAGCTCACCTGAGCACAATGTGCTCATGGTGAGTTTTCGGGATCGCATTTTGTCCGTTGTGCGTTGCGTGTCATGCAGCGTCAATATTTTCCTTGTTAACACTCTAGAGACCCCATTTATTTTCCGATTTTCATGAAACTTTGTATGAATGATATCTTGAACGAGTTTCGAAAATGGTTCCTGTTGGTTAAACACTCTAGAGCCCACATTTATTGTCCGATCTTCATTAAACTTGGAAAGAACATTTGTCCCAGTGATACCTATCTTAGATGAGTTTGAAAATGGTTCCGGTTGGTTGAAAAACATGGCCGCCAGGGGTTGGGGCATTATTCATTATATGGCTATAGTAAAACCTTGTTAACACTCTAGAAGCCACATTTATTGTCTGATCTTCATGAAACTTGGTCAGAAGGATATCTTTAATGTGTTTAACAAAGGTTTCGGTTGGTTGAAAAACATGGCTGCCAGGGAGCGGGGCTTTTTTCCTTATGTTGCGATAGTAAAACCTTGTTAACACTCTAGAGCCCACATTTATTGTTAATATATCTTGGATGAGTTTTAAAATGGCTCCAGTGGGTTGAAAAACGTTGCCGCTAGTGGGGTAGGGGCTTTTTTCCCATATGGCTATAGTAAAACCTTGTTAACATTCAAGAAATCATGTTTTACTTTTTTTTTTCGTATTGTTCTAATGATATCGTGAATGAGTTTGATAATGGTACATAACAGGTTTGTTGAAAAACATGATCACTCAGAGTGGGGCATTTTTTAGCTCACCTGAGCGATAGCTCGGGGTGAGCTATTGTGATTACTCAGCGTCCGGCGTCCGTCCGTCTGTCTGTCTGTTAACAATTTGTAAACATCTTCTTCTACTAAACCATTGAGCCAATTTCAACTAAATTTCATGTGGAGCATCCCTAGGTCATGGGACAAAAGAATTGTTAAAAAAATTTGATCACATAACCAAGATGGCCGCCATGACCATATATGGTAAAAACCTTAAAAAATCTTCTTGTCAGAAACCGCTCATCAGATTTTCAAAAATTTTCACAGGGATGACCTTTGAAGGCTCCCCTGAAAAAGTTGTTCAAAGAAATTTGATTCGTCAAAAAACATGGCCGCAGGAGCTCGTTAAACTTTGCATGTTTATTTGTTTTTGCCTATTTTGTGAAAATTTTTAAAAATCTTCCACATTTTTTGTCCGATCCTTTCCAAATTTGCACAGTGTCTTTATATCAATGAGGACACGAACCCTACAAAAAATGAGCATTATTGGTCCATGAAGTACAGAATTACCTCCCCTTGAATTGAGAAAATGGTGTTTATGCAATAAAGTCCAAATTTTTCATCCAATTCTTTCCAAACTTGTAAGGATTTAGCATGGTTCAAACAAGGGAAACAACTACGGTTTATGCATGTTCTTTTTATTACAGATTTGCCTCCCTTTAATTCATTCAAAATCTCATTTTACAGCAGAGATTCCAAATCTGACCTGTAAATGAGCCCCATATTTACTGCCAGTGCTAGGTTACCTTTTCCCATTTGATCATTCTTAAGTATTGGTCTTGTAATGCTGCTACTGCTTCTGCTACTGCTACTGCTACTACTACTACTACTACTACTACTACTACTACTACTACTACTACTACTACTACTACTTCTACTACTACTACTACTACTACTACTTCTACTACTACTACCACTACTACTACTACTACTACTACTACTACTACTACTACTACTACTACTACTACTACTACAACTACTATTACTACTACTACCACTACTACTACTACTACTACTACTACTACTACTACTACTACTACTACTACTATTACTACTACTACTACTACTACTACTACTACTACTACTACTACTACTACTACTACACCACCACCACCACCACCACCATTCACAGTGACAAAAAACGTATTCACACGATGGCTGCTACTACAACTTATAGCCCATATAGGGGGGCATGCATGTTTTACAAACAGCCCTTGTTTCTATGGGATTTTAACCACAACTGTTCATGTTTATCTCCGACACATATTTTTAGGTCACCTGTCATGAAGTGACACGGTGAGCTTATGTGATCGTGTGATGTCCGGCGTCCGTTGTGCGTGCCTGCGTGTGTCCGTGCGTCCGTCCGTCAACAATTTGTTTGTGTAGACAGTAGAGGTCACAGTTTGCATCCAATCTTGATGAAATTTGGTCAAAATGTTTATCTTGATGAAATACGGTTTGGGATTGTATTTGGGTCATCTGGGGTCAAAAACAAGATCACTAGGTCAAATAATAGAACAACCTTCTGTAGACAATAGGGGTCACAGTTTTCATCCAATCTTTATGAAATTTGGTCAGAATGTTTATCTTGATGAAATCTGGGTTGGGATTTTATTTAGGTCATCTGGGGTCAAAAACTAGGTCACTAGGTCAAATAATAGAAAAACCTTGTGTAGACATTAGAGATCACAGTTTTCATCCAACCTTTATGAAATTTGGTCAGAATTCTTGATGAAATCTGGGTGGGATTGTATTTTGGTCATCTGGGGTAAAAATCTAGGTCAAATAAATAGAAAAACCTTGTGTTGACAATAGAGGTAACAGTTTTTATATTTATGAACTGTGGTCAGAATGTTTATCTTGATGAAATCTGGATTGGGATTGTATTTGGGTCATCTAGAGTCAGGAACTAGGTCACTAGGTCAAATCATAGAAAAACATTGTGTAGACAATAGAGGTCATAGTTTTCATCTGATCTTAATGAGTCAGGTGAGCGATTCAGGGCCATCATGGCCCTCTTGTCCTTATATGGCTATAGTTAAACCTTGTTAACACTCTAAAAGTCACATTTTTTCACCTGTTTGGCCCCCTTGTTTAGGTTTAAGATTACCCTGAGCAAAAAGTGCTTTTTGAGCTCTAATTTGTATGAGTGACTTCTTTGATATTTGTCCGTTTTCCACACTTTGTGAACAGTTACCACGAGAGACTTTACCTTATATCCAATCTTAACCAAACATGCACAGCTTATGTATTAAGTCTTGGTTGATATTGTTTTTAAGCCAAATCCGACTGGTATAAGTAAGAGTTATTGCACATTTTTTGGATTGCAAACAATTGCCAATTTGTTCTTTTTATAACATACAGACTTTATATTCAATTGAATCTTTTCCAAACTTTCTCAGTTTGTGTGTGACCATAAGACCTTTTCAGAACATAGGGCAAGTTGTAGAACACCTTGTGGAGTTTTGCCCTTTGTTTGTGAAGAGAAGCACCAACAAATGACAATATTTTGGATAAAAACTTGTTTTTTTCGTGCAATTTTCACCAATTTTGAACAGTTTCTCTATATCTTACAAGAAGATTTAAGTTCACTCAAATGTAAGCAACATTAGTCCTAACATACCAGAACTATTGCTCTTTTAAAAAATGCAAAAATGATCGTAATTGACTTAAGCAACTTATTTTTGTAGTACAATCTACACTATTACAATCTACACCAGTTTTGCGCAGTTTGCCAATAACCATAATATTACAATGAAAGAGATATTTAAGAAAGATTTGACTTATATCTCCTAAGTTATTGCACTTTTTGTGGAAAAGATATGCAAAATGGCTATCATTCAGCAGTGATACTTAAGACCTCACATAATCTTAACCAGTCTTGCACAGATTTTTCATAACAATTATATTACTCTGAAGTTAAACAAGCTAACACCAGAAACACCAGAGTTATTGCCCTTTGTGAAAAAATAAACAATGAGAGGCATTATTTACTATTCAGGTTAGAGATTTTATTTTTCAATACAATCATATCTCATATTGCTCAGTTTGATGCCTTCACTGAGTTTCGACGATTAATGTCAGAATTAAGGCCCTTTCTCTGCTTTTGAAGTCCTGAAGTTTGTGTTTTCAATTCCTTTTTAAATATAGGGTGATTTCAAACTTTTACAGTTTAATTACCTTGTCTTTTTCCATGGTAGAATTATATTGTCTAATTTTTGTGCGTTTTCACCTCCTATTTAGTGGGTGGATCTAATTCAGGGGTAATTTACGTAAATTTGTAGATGATCATAGAGAAAAAAAATATTGACAGCGACCAGTTTTGGCTATATTATGACCCTTTGTTCTTGTAAAATTATTTCAATTCAATTCAATTCAATGTTTTATTAGAGTCTCATTCGCAATACAATAAATAATTGTAAAATACGTAGTGGATTTGTGTCTATGTCCAAACATGTGTTTTTAGGGCAACTGTGTATGTGACACATTTTTTTATTATCCAAAAGATTTTAATTGAAGCACTATGGAATCAAGTTTGGACCCAAATCACTGGAGTTATTGCTCTATGCTTCATAATTTTTTTATTCAACAAATGCATATTGTTTTGGTTCAACTTCATTTTATGCAAAACTATTCACTGAATAGCAGGATTTATACTATACACCCAAATGTTGGTGTCTGCATCCCTATAATGGTCTGGTTTAAGAAAACATGCAACATCATCATATTACTGTTTCTACTTTATGTTTTCAATTGAAACTGTTACCAGCAATTAAGGAAAACTATGACCCTTTTTATGCCCCGAAGGAGGGCATATAGTGATTGGACGGTCCGTCCCTCTGTCTGTCTGTCTTTCCGTCACACTTTGCGTTTAGGTTTCGCATTTAGGTTTCGAAAAATGTTCATAACTTCTATGTCCCTTCAGATAGCAACTTGATATTTGGCATGCATGTGTATCTCATGGAGCTGCACATTTTGAGTGGTGAAAGGTCAAGGTCATCCTTCAAGGTCAAAGGTCAAATATATGGCTTCAAAGCGGCACAGAAGGGGGCATTGTGTTTCTGACAAACACATCTCTTGTTGTAATTAGAAATTTTGTTAAGGTAACTTGTTTACATGCAACATCGCAATAAGAACTATTTCTACTACAGGTATATTTAGGTAATTAAGCAGAATTATGCAAATTTGTGTACTTAAAATTTTTGCCTTCACTTTCTCTGTGTTCCTATATTTACAACAGATATTGAATTCCAACTTGACATATGATATCTTTCAGAGCTCCAGATAAGGGCCGTACAGCCGTAAATACGGCTTTTTCATGAAGGTTTACGCATTTATTTTTATAAACTAGACGTACAATTACGACTTGAATATCCCTTTTACGCATTTACGAAAACAATCTGGCCGTACCGATACGTCCGCGTCAGCGCGGCGTGATTTGTTGGTGTCTAACCCAACAGCGCTTTTTGTTTATTTAAATTACCGAAAAGTTGTAGACTGGGTTCCGATATTATTGTCTACTATGTCGCGTGATTTCCAGTATCTTGTAAACCCGTCAATAACAATATGTATGCGCGCAAGGAAAGGCCGGCTAACTTTCGGTTTCAAAAAAAACACTTTGTTGTCATATAATGGCTACATACGGTCATCTAACTATCCTGATATTCAATATGTCAACCCAGAAAAAGACATTGTCGCCCCGATATTAAACAATTTGATTGCATCGGTGGCTACTTTGCAACTTTGACAGTTAACTGCTAAAGCAACGATGCTTTTGAAATGAGACAGTGACATTAGTGTTCATTTACTTAGCTTACTAGTTGCCTCTTGTGTTTTCTTGTCAAGAAAAAATGAAGAAATAGTATTTAGTCATGCGTTTTAATGTGTAGTTTTATTTGTATAATAATGCAGAATGGAAAACCTAATAAAGTAACTGTTTAAGAAGCTAAATGTATTTAATATAATTACTGCAAATGTTTCTGTAAAGTCAGATATATACATTTCAATATAAAGAACACGGGTAGTACAGTACTACCTGTATTTTTGGATATGGTAGTACAGGTACGTATTGATTTTCAGCGTTACTCCTTTTCTTTCTGTCAGTGGCAGTACCGTTACTAATTTCACAAATCCTTATCTAGAGCTCTGATCTTTTAAGAGTTACTTATGAGTTACTTTTGAATATTCAATGAGCAAAAGCTATGATTGTGACCAGCTATTTAGCATGATTATGTCCTTTTTTGTATTTATAAAAGTGTGTTTATAAAGTTTGCATGCAAATTGAAATGCATGTTGAAGTTCACATGCAACAAGTAAAAGTCTCTGTAACTACAGATAATCATAGGAACTTCACAAATTTCTTTGGGACCATCATGTGAAGTCACTTACCAAGGCCTATAAGTTTGACCTGCAATTTAGCATATGGGACTGTTAATCATTGATAAAACTAGCTCAGACAAAGTTTAAGTGCTATTCCTTTATTACTTTATACAAATTGATGAATTAAATTATATATCTGACCATTTCTGTTGATGAAAAATCTGGCAAAACTAGGTCTGTTTATTTAAAGAATGATGACACAGTAGGAAAATATTACGTGTAAGTTTCTTGCATAATGACATGTAATGGACCAAACTATTATTATATTATATGCTGATAATAACATTAAGTTTTCATTAAAGAATGAAGCTAAAATAATAAAATTCATGCTATTGCAATTAATATATTTACTTTTTTTTCAAAACTAGCACCATAATCAAATAATTCCATTTGACAAAATAAGATTTAATCTTAAATGATTTCCCATGGTAACATGCAACTGGCAAGATCCACCATCTTGGTTACAGTTGTTCTTTGAGCTATTTATTTCATGTTTGGTAAATACGCACCAGGAACCATGAAAGGGTATAGATTTGTAAACATGGCGTTTTGTTACCATTTATTAATCTAATCAGATTTGTTTTCAACCTCTGAATCAGAAAAACATTGGGGTTGTGGACATTTCTGTTACTCAGTTGTGGAGGGGAAACAATTATTTTATTTTTAGCCTAAGAGAAATTGTTGATATTTTGTATGTTCATGCTACTGTTTCCGGTCATTACCCTGTTGGTCTGGAAATCATTTTCAGCCTTCTTTAAACCCCAATAATCATCATAGCAAGTAAGATGTAGTTTAATTTAAACATCCTCTTGATCTTGTAGAATCAAACTTCATGTCCAAAACCTGATATGACCATGACCTTTAATATGTTGATATAAAGCATTGTAAAGTTGTCTTTGACACATATTGTTGAAAAGTATTAAATAGAAGTGACTGCTTTCTTATGATTTTAGTAAATGTTTGTGGTTAGTAGACTTTAATTTTTTTTTTAAATGCAAGCTTTCAAATTTGGCATAAAACATTATAGAGCAGATGGAAAAAAAACCCTGCATTTAAAGTGGCTTTTAGGCTCTCAATGAGAACACTATTGCCCTTTAAAAAAATACAGCATGCATGTACATATCAGGGTCAATTTAAAGAGTGTATCTGAAATAGTCCTCATGGCTGTAAAACTTGTTAAGGATAAAAAACTCAGTTTAAAATGTCATATAATTAAAGGTTTTAAAAGTATTTCATTAAAATATGTAAGTTAGGATTACAAAATGTGTTATGTGGATAGAGGGCCATATTTAATATGCATGTTATATCAGTTTTGTCCTTCTATTTGTCCATCCAAAAAATTGTGATCCACATAACCCAAACAATTCTTAAGATATGTTGATGAAACATTGTACATATATAGAATGCCATGTGGGAATTTGCACATTATTTCAGCTTTGTCCGTCGATCTGTCTGTTTACAAAATCGGGATCCTTGATAACTAAAAAATGTAATTCAGCGAAAAAACTTAATTTAATACATAAATAAGTGGAAACTCATATATCTGGATGCTGCAACAACTAAAAAAGCTAGGTAGATTTTTTAAGTTGGTTGATTGAGGTATTACATTACCAAATGATACTGGGTATGTAGATTAAGGCATTTTACTTATTTTGAGGTTTTATTTAGACTTTTTGTTCATCATTATGTAACATTCAAAAGTTGTCCTCTACAGAACTGGCAATGTCCTGGGGATCACAGGATTAACAAAGAAATAAATAGCAAATAGAAAAATAACTAAAAAAGCATCAGGAGTTTTATAATGTGCATGTAATATCATATTTATTTGTCCTCACCAAAGTTATGACATCAACAATTTAATGGTCCTTTACAGGAGATTTTTCTTATAAAGCTGAGCCAGCTTTTTATGCCCCCCTTCGAAAAAGAGGGGGTATATTGTTTTGCACATGTCAGTCGGTCGGTCAGTCCGTCCAATAAATGGTTTCCGGATGATAACTCAAGAACGCTTAGGCCTAGGATCATGAAACTTCATAGGTCGGTCGGTCCGTCGGTCGGTCCGTAGGTCGGTCCATCCAACAGATGGTTTGCGGATGATAACTCAAGAACGCTTAGGCCTAGGATCATGAAACTTCATAGGTACATTGATCATGACTGGCAGACAGGGTTGGCATATTGACCGGTCAATTGAGTATTGACCAGGCCGGCAGTCAATACCCGGTTAAAACCGGTCAATACTGGCCATTACTGGTCAATACTGGTCAATTGAAAATTGTAGCATTTAAACATTACAAAGGAGCCATTTTATATTAAATCAATAATTATTCTGTAATTGATAAACTTTTTTCTGAGTTATTTATTGTAAAAAAAATCTTTAAAGCTGTAAAAAGTTACTTCTTTATTATTTATGGAAGCAGCCTCAAATACATAAAGACTAAGGCAATATCTTTATCTCAGTGTATCACATCTGTTAATAAAGTATTATTACTATTGTAGGTACCATAGCATTTCACTTATCTATTGATATATCTATTTGATAAGCAGATGGACAAAAAGAACTCTTGTGTATTCTAGGGTTATAAATCTGGCCTCTTAGTTGGTAATAAAATGCATGCAGTGTTATGTCTCTGATATTGACAATTAAGCAAATCTGCCCTTAGGCTATTTCATATCACTTACACAAAAGAAGTTTACATTGTACTTGCTATTAATTTAATAGTTACTTCTAACTTGTTTCCTTTCTGTATTAAGAGGGGTTTTTCCCTTTCATATTAAAAAGTTCAATCGGTATTCAAATGAATAAACAATCAAAGTTCTTGAATTTGCCAACAAATAATGTTTTCCAATTGTGGGTCTACTCTTCTTTTCAATTATTTGTTTCTTTTAATAATAGTTTCTGATTATGTTTTTTATTCTTATATCAATAAAAATTAAAGTTTTTTTCACTATTTTGTTTAAAAAGTTTTTAAAGAAATCAATGCAAGAATACATGACAAGTAAGGATTGTTTCAAAAAGGTGCCATTTAAGGCCTTATTATCAGTTTTGGGTGCCCCAACCTGTAAAGGTGAGAAGACTGTTAGAAGACTGTGGGGACAATAGGGTATAAGGAACAACTCATACACAGTAATTGACAGGTTATTGTTGAATCAAGCACAGAATTATCTGAGCATCATAATTCATTAGAATTGAAAAAAAGTTCAATCAACCAGAAAAATCCAATCGACCAACTTTGACTTATTTGCAAAATTTTGAGTGGTTGGCCTACAAATTGCATGAACAGGTATAAAATAGTGGGTATTATTAATAGCTTAAGACATTATTGGCAACATGTCTGTTTAATTTATATTATCAATATTGTTTAATTAGGCATGGAATATAAATAAAAATTGGGGGTAAAGTTCAATCGACCAGTATTGACCAGTAATGACCACTTCTGGAGTATTGACCGGGGCAGTTTTAACCGGTAAAAACCGCCGGTTAAAACCGGGGGCGGTCGATTGGTGCCAACCCTGCTGGCAGATGACCCCTATCGATTTTCAGGTCACTAGGTCAAAGGTCAAGATCACAGTGACTCAAAATAGTAAAATGGTTTCCGGATGATAACTCAAGAATGCTTAGGCCTAGGATCATGAAACTAAATAGGTACATTGTTCATGACTGGCAGATGACCCCTATTGATTTTCAGGTCACTAGGTCAAAGGGCAAGGTCACAGTGACTCAAAATAGTAAAATGGTTTCCGGATGATAACTCAAGAATGCTTAGGCCTAGGATCATGAAACTAAATAGGTACATTGATCATGACTGGCAAATGACTCCTATTGATTTTCAGGTCACTAGGTCAAAGGTCAAGGTCACAGAGACTTGAAACAGTAAAATGGTTTGCGGATGATAACTCAAGAATGCTTACGCCTAGGATCATGAAACTTCATGGGAACATTGATCATAACTGGCAGATGACCCCTAATGATTTTCAGTTCACTAGGTAAAAGGTCAAGGTCAAAGGGACTCGAAACAGTAAAATGGTTTCCTGATGATGACTCAAGAATGCTTACACCTAGGATCATGACACTTCATAGGTACATTGATGACTGGCAGATGACTCTATTGATTTTCAGGTCACTAGGTAAAAGGTCAAGATCACAGTGACTTGAAATAGTAAAATGGTTTCAGTATGATAACTCAAGAATGCTTACGCCTAGGATCATGAAACTAAATAGGTACATTGATCATGACTGGCAAATGACTCCTATTGATTTTCAGGTCACTAGGTCAAAGGTCAAGGTCACAGTGACTTGAAACAGTAAAATGGTTTGCGGATGATAACTCAAGAATGCTTAAGCCTAGGATCATGAAACTTCATGGGAACATTGATCATGACGGGCAGATGACCCCTATTGATTTTCAGGTCACTTGGTCAAAGGTCAAGGTCACAGTGACAAAAAAAGTATTCACTCAATGGCTGCCACTACAACTGACAGCCCATATGGGGGGCATGCATGTTTTACAAACAGCCCTTGTTTAGTTTGGGGATTCATTAAAATGTTTGAAGAAACATGTTTGATTCTCAGCCCAGCAACATAACTTGTGTTTCTAAATTATTTAAATGGCCATTCACCCCTAACCTAAGATTTCAATAGGTATTTTGTCAATTAGTTGCATAAGTTTTAGCAATTAGAAATGGTAACCTATGAGGGACATACTGGTTTGTATAATAAAAATTCCCAATTGATTAACTAATACCATGTCACTGGGTTAAGAAGTGAGCCATTTGGTAAGGTAAGGTGGCGTGGTTTGTTCTTTAATCAAGCTGCATAAATTTCAGTTGGATTACAAAGCTTAATTGTAAGGTCAGGGTTCCAAATTAAAATTGTGTTTTAGTAATTGTAAGAATATTGTGTAGAATAGTTTTGCAAAGTTTGTTTCTATCTAACATTAATATGCAAATGGGATCAAACCCTTGTATATTATTGCAAATTAATAAAATGCACCAAATCAATTATTTTCTGTAGTAACACTTGATTGCTTAAATGGACACCATTATTTGCAGTACTTTATGTAACATAAAATTTGTGATATTTACAGCCAAGATCCAAATTTAAGCCAACCACAACCATCACCAGATCAAACAAAGCAAATGGCTGTCTCTGCAAAATCAGGACAAAGTAAAGTAAATTCGCTGACTGGTAAAAAGAAAGATGATGCTGGTCAACAGAAAGGCAAAGGTGGCAATGCTGGTACCAGTAAAAGTGACAATAATGAATACTATGCTAAACTTGAGGAAAGATTGCAACAACTATCACAAAGGTATGCACTTGTTTTATTAGCTTGGCTGTTTTCGGAGAAAACCCGAGGTATTGTCATAGCCAGCTCGTCGTCCGCTGTTCGCCTTGGGCGTAGTGCTAAAACCGTAACATTGGCTCTAAAATCAAAGTGCTTCCACCTACAACTTTGAAACTTCATATGTAGATGCACCTTGATGAGTTCTACACGCCACATCCATTTTTGGGTCACTAGGTCAAAGGTCAAGGTCACTGTGACCTCTAATATAAAACTTTAACATAGGCTCTAAAATCAAAGTGCTTCCACCTACAACTTTGAAACTTCATATGTAGATGCACCTTGATGAGTTCTACACGCCACACCCATTTTTGGGTCACTAGGTCAAAGGTCAAGGTCACTCTTACCTCTAATATAAAACTTTAACATAAAACTTTAACATAAACCTTTACATTTGCTCTAAATTCAAAGTGCTTCCACCTACAACTTTGAAACTTCATATGTACATGCACCTTGATGAGATCTACATGCCACACCCATTTTTGGGTCACTAGATCAAAGGTCAAGGTCGCTGTGACCTCTAATATAAAACTTAAACATAGCCTCTACAATAAAAGTGCTTCCACCTACAACTTTTAAACTTCATATGTACATCCACCTTCCTCATTTCTACACGCCACACCCATTTTTAGCTTGGCTGTTTTCAGAGAAAACCCGAGATATTGTCATAGCCAGCTCGTCGTCCGCGGTTTGCCGTCAGCCGTCCGCCGTAGGCGTCGTGCTAAAACCTTTACATTGGCTCTAATATCAAAGTGCTTCCACCTACAACTTTGAAACTTCATAAGTAGATGCACCTTGATGAGTTCTACACGCCACACCCAAAATTTTGGGTCACTAGGTCAAAGGTCAAGGTCACCGTGACCTCTGAAAAAATAAATAAAAAAATTCGGACAAGCTTTCGCAGCCGAGCGTTGGCACCGGTTATGTGATGCTTTTGTTTATTTTACACCCAAATAGTGGGATAATAAGTAGTGCAAAATAACAACATGAGCAGTCTATTTAATGGTGCTCATCTTCTTTTGTGTAATTGTAATGACATTAGCAGTCTATTTATGGCAGTTTGACAGGGCTCCTTTCATGTGCATTACAATTACAAAGTAACAAGCAGCCGATTGATACCTGCTGACAATAGAGCATTTTGAAGATTTTACTTTACAGATATTCTGTCAGTTTAATCTGTTTGTTTTAGAGGAAAGAAATATGATTATATACAGAGAGCAAAATAATTTAAATCAAGATTGAAGAAACTAATATTGCAATTTAATTTCTTCAATGTAAATTATGATTGTCAAAGCTTATTTTCACATCCCTAAATGTGTATTCAGCTGGGCGTCTCTGAATTAAAAAAAAACAACAACTCAGGTTTCCCAAGACTTCTCTACTTATCTTTTAGTTAAAAGGCGCTTATTCAAATATGTTAACATGCCAATTAAGAGAGCTGAAAAAATAAACCATGTCCAAACTGGTTGCTATATGTAAGTCTGACATCACAACTTCTTTGATACATTTTGGACTTAAATCTTGGGATATAAATCTAAAGGACAAACAGTTCTGAGACAAAACTTTCTCAAACAGTTGAATTCGTTGTTGAGCAGACGCACACAAATCCGGGAACAAATTATTCAACTAATTATATTGATTTGTAGAATTTATTTATTAATTATCATAATTAAGTTGATATAAGTCTTTAAGAACTACATAAATAATGCCCCAAACAATTTTTAAATTTAATTCAATTGGAACTTCCACCATGTTAACATCAGGGTGTTTATTATATACCACAAAATGCAAACCTATTTCATATGCATGGTGTAGATTGCTAAATAATATCAAGCATTATTATGCTCCCCCCAAAAAATGGAGCATATAGTCACAGCTTCGTCTGTCCGTGCGTGTGTCCGTCCGTTTGTGCAAAATTTTTGTCCGGGCTATTTCTCAGCAACTAATGACCGGAATTCAATGAAACTTTATGGGAAGCTTCACTACCAAGAGGAGATGTGCACATTATCAGCGGGTTTTGGTCGGATGATTTTTCACAGAGTTATGGCCCTTTGAAATTTTCCATTAACTGTACATATAGTGCAATTTTTGTCCGGGCTATTTCTCAGCAACTAATGACCGGAATTCAATGAAACTTTATGGGAAGCTTCACTACCAAAAGGAGATGTGCATATTATCAGCCAGTTCTGGCGGATGATTTTTCACAGAGTTATGGCCCTTTGAAATTTTCCATTAACTGTACATATATTGCAATTCTTGTCGGGGCTATTTCTCAGCAACTAATGACTGGAATTCAATGAAACTCTATGGGAAGCTTCACTACCAAGAGGAGATGTGCATATTATCAGCCGGTTCTCGTCGGATGATTTTTCACAGAGTTATGGCCCTTTGAAATTTTCCATTGTACATATAGTGCAATTCTTGTCCGAGCTATTTCTCAGCAACTTATTACGGGAATTCAATTAAACTTTATGGGAAGCTTCACTACCAACAGGAGATGTGCATATTATCAGCAGGTTATGGTCGGATGATTTTTCACAGAGTTATGGTCCTTTGAAATTTTCTATAAACTGTACATATAGTGCAATTCTTGTCCGGGCTATTTCTCCCCAACTACTGACTGGAATTCAATGAAGCTTTATCGGAAGCTTGACTACCTTGAGGAGATGCGCATGTTATTTGTGGGTCTGGTAAGTTGATTTATTTAGAGAGTTATGGCCCTTTGAAATTTTTAAGTTGCTAAACCATCCATCGTATTATTTTGTCCAAAGTTATGCCCCTCAAGACGTCTCCTTTTTCTGAATATATAGTGCATTATTGTGACAAAAAAAAACTTTGGAGAGCATCACCCGTCTTTGACGGTTTCTTTTTATTATGTGCTCAACATGTTGCTGAAAGGCATATAATAAACCAGGTTTTCCAAAGGAAAACACTGGTTATTAGATTGGCGTATGTCAGCAGGCAGGCTGGCGGGTGGGCTGGCGGGTGGAACAAGCTTGTCCGGGCCATAACTTTGTC
Source organism: Dreissena polymorpha (assembly GCF_020536995.1). Lineage (NCBI taxonomy): Eukaryota > Metazoa > Mollusca > Bivalvia > Myida > Dreissenidae > Dreissena > Dreissena polymorpha. Next base: position 11,021,929 of record NC_068369.1, read on the forward strand.
GTTCATTGTGAGACTTTAAAAATCATTTGGCAGATGTGTTTACCGTCATTAGACGGTGTGTAAGGCGAAAGAATTATGTCAATATCTCCAAGGTCAAGGTCACACTTTGAGTTCAAAGGTCAAAAATGGCCATAAATGAGCTTGTCCGGGCCATAACTATGTCATTCATTGTGCGATTTTAAAATCATTTGGCACATTTGTTCACCATCACTGGACGGTGTGTCGCGGGAAAGAATTTATTACGTCAATATCTCCAAGGTAAAGGTCACACTTTGAGTTCAAAGGTCAAAAATGGCTATAAATGAGCTTGTTGGGCCATTACTATGTCATTCATTGTGAGATTTTAAAATCATGTGGCATATTTGTTCACCATCATTGGACTGTGTGTCATGTGAAAGAATTATGCTGGTATCTAAAAGGTCACGGTCACACTTTGAGTTCAAAGGTAAAAAGTGGCCATAAATAAGCTTGTCCAGGCCATAACTATGTCGTTCATTGTGAGATTTTCAAAAATCATTTGGCACATTTGTTCACCATCATTGGACAGTGTATCGTGTGAAAGAATAACGTCGATATCTGCACCGTCGAGGTCACACTGTGAGTTCAAAGGTAAAAAATGGCCATAAATGATCTTGTCCGGGTCATAACTATGTCATTTATTGTGAGATTTCAAAATAAGACGGTACAGTTGTTCACAATCATTGGACGGTGTGTCATTCGAAAGAATTACGTCAATATCTCCGAGGTCAAGGTCACACTTGGAGTTCAAAAGTCAAAAATGGCCATTAATGAGCTTGTCCGGGCCATAATTATGTCATTCATTGTGAGATTTTAAAATGACTCTGTACATTAATTTTGTTCACAGTCATTGGACGGCGTGTCATGCGAAAGAATTCAAAAGTTCGAAGGTCAAAATGGCCATAAATGATAATGGAATAATAATTCTTAAAAATCGCCATAAAATGGCTTTTCTTGTTTTGTGAAGACAGCATGCAAAATATTCTGTGTCAATTCAGCATGTAGGGGTATACGTCAGGTCCGTGACAAAGCTCTCTAGTTATAAATATATTTTTTTGAAAACCTGGTTTTGTGACAATTTTGTCCCTTGTTTTATTTAAAGGATTGCAAGTAATTATTATTCTTTCATACTTGATTAATTTTTGTAAATTGTAATGAATAAGTGTGCTATATTATAATGCTGTATAATATAATTGGAAGAAAACACACACATTTTTTAGCTATTAATTGTTGTCTTTTTAAATCCAACATCTATTCTTATGAGTAGGATATTACAATTGTTTCGCTTTACCATACTAGAAATTATGATGTTATGTCTATTTTCAGGTGCACTTCAATGGAAGAAACAATACAAAATCATCAAAATAGGAAAAATGTGGCTTATATTTGGATTTTTAGTTCAGTTTGCATCGTGGTAATTGCATATGCCGTGCCATCATTTTTTTTCAACAAGGAGGGAACCGCATCACCTGTATCAGATTCCAGACTGGAAGCCATTGAAGAACAACTGCGTTTAATTAAAGGTAGTTTACCTGTAAACAATTCTCAACATTTTCAAACTTTACAAGCTGACTTGGTAAGAATTGAAGGGGAATTTAGTTCGAAACACAATGTTGGGAAGCAAGAGTTAAGAGACAGCATTGAAATGACAACGACACGCTTTGAAAATATCAAGAAAGAGGTTGATGGTTTTGATAGAGCAGTTAAAGAAATAGACAAAAAGATAGATAAAATAGTCACAGATATTGAAATTTCTTTTCAAGATAAAAAAGAAATAGACAAAAAGATAGATAAAATAGGCACAGATATTGAAATTTCTTTTCAAGATAAAATTGACGATGTTAAACGTCATATTAAAACATTTGAAAACTTACCAGAACGCGTACAAAATTTGAAAAATCAAATTGGACATGTTGAAGATGATGTCAGAAGTACAAGAACATTTGCTGAAGACATATTGGCTGCTACTAATGAAAAATTAGAAAAGAGAGAAAAGCAAATAATACAACTTAATGAAACCTTGGAATCATTAGATCACGAATTAAATATTACCACAGGAAAATTAAACAGGACCAAGGAAATTCAAGATATAATACATAAAAACACGTTTGACAAAGGTGAGTTAATAGTCTTTGAAATTGTGTTCATTTTTAAACAGCGTTTCTGTTTATATATTTTTTTTCCATAAATTTGTGTATTATAATTTATTGTATATCATACATGTTTGGCTTATTCCTATCTCTTAACGGCTTGGTCTTTTTCAACTTGTTAATAAAATAATTGCTCTAAATTGAAAATAATGGTAAATACATGGTACATGTATTTACCACTATCTTCATAAAAGTATGCATACAAGACACAGTTTCAAGTAAAATTCTATACTTAAATTGTGATTATTCAATTGTAAGTCCTTTAATGAGCTAATTGTTAGCAAATGTGATGATGCATAATTGCAGGTTCCTTGATAATTGTGATGTTAATTATCATTATCGGCCTAGCAGCCCTTGGATTTTATGTGTGCGTTTATAAACCTTGGCAGCCTAGGAATTTCAGTCAAGCAAATGTAAGTACCAATGCTATGATAAAGGGAATATGAGAATGACAATTATAATAAGGATTTCTTCTCGATATGCGCTTTTTATGTAGATTGTGATATCATATATACCTGCGACCTATGCATTCCAAAAATATAAACATGTAAATCATAAGATGAGATCGATTAGAAAAGTATTATTTAAGCACATCTAGGCCAACAGTAATGTTTTCCTCCGTCCTTCTTCTGTCACTATTTGATAAAAATGTTCCCTTGTCCAAAAATCTACAGATAATTTGTATTGTCAGGGAAAGAAAGGTATAATACTTTTTTTATTGATATGTTCATTTTTTTCTTGCAAAACTCTGGGTGATTTTTCAGGTAGATATCCCCTTAGATTTTTAGCTCACCTGATTGCTCAGGTGAGCTTTTGTGACCGGTCTTTGTCCGTCGTCCGTCTGTTAACATTTGTTCGATAACACTCTAAAGGCCACATTTCTTGTCCGATCTTCATGAAACTTGGTCAGAAGCTTTGTCCCAATGAAATTTCATTGATACCTCGACTGAGTTTGAAACTGGGTTGTGTCGGGTCAAAAACTAGGTCACTAGGTCAAAAAAAGAAAAACCTTGTAAACACTGTAGAAGTCACATTTCATGCCCAATCTTCATGTAACTTTGTCAAAATGTTTGCCTAAATGATATGTTGGCTGAGTTCAAAAGTGGTTTGGGTCCGTTGAAAAACATGGCCGCCAGTGGGCTGGGCAGGTTTCCCTATTTGGCTATAGAGAAACCTTGTAAACACTCGAAGTCCCAATTTTTGCCCAATCAGCATGAAAGTTGGTCAAAACATTGGTTTAATTGATATTTCGGGCGAGTTAAAAAAAAATGGTCCAGATCGGTGAAAAAACATGGCCGCCAGTGGGCGGGGCATTTTTCTCTATATGTATATACAAATGTAGTGGCAGTTTTCCCTATTTGGCTATAGAGAAACCTTGTAAACACTCTAGAAGTAAAATTTTTTGCCCAATCATCATAAAAGTAGGTCAAAACATTGGTTTTATTGAAATCTCTGACGAGTTCGAAAATGGTCCAGATCGGTGAAAAAACATGGCCGCCAGTGGGCGGGGCATTTTTCTCTATATGTATATAGTGAAAACATGTAAACGCTCTAGAAGTTACATTTTTTGCCCAATTTTCATGAAATTTGGTCAAAATGTTTGCCTTAATGATATGTTGGTTGAGTTCAAAAGTGGTTCCGATCCGTTGAAAAACATGGCCGCCAGTGGGCAGGGCAGTTTTCCTGATTTAGCTATAGAGAAACCTTGTAAACACTCTAGAAGTCACAATTTTTGTCCAATCATCATGAAAACTGGTCAAAACATTGGTTTTATTGATATCTCGGACGAGTTCGAAAATGGTCCAGATCAGTGAAAAAACATGGCCCTCAGTGGGCGGGGCATTTTTCTCTAAATGTATATAGTGAAAACATGTGAACACTCTAGAAGTAACATTTTTGGCCCAATTTTCATGAAATTTGGTCAGAACATTTGTTTTATTGATACGAGAGTTGAGTTAAAAAATGGTTCCGGTCATTTGAATAACATGGCTGCCAGGGGGGGGGGGGGGGCAGTTTTCTTATATTTATATAGTAAAAAAAGCTTGTGAACACTCTAGAAGTCACATTATTGGCCCAATCATCATGAAACTTGGTGAAAAGATTGGTTTTATATATATCTCAGATGAGTTTGCAAATGGTCCCGATAGGTAAAAAAACATGGCTGCAAGGGGGTGCGGCAGTTTTGCTTATGTGACTAGACAGAAACCTTGTGATCGAACACTATAGAAGTCACATTTTTTGCCTAATCATCATGAAACTTAATCAATACTTTGGTTTTATTGATTTCTCTGACAAGTTTGAAAATTGCTCAGTTCGGTGTAACACACTTTTTAGCTCACCTGATTGCTCAGGTGAGATTTTAGGATTGGTCTGTGTCTGCTGTCCGTCAGTCCACATTGGGTTTGTAAACACTTAAGCATTCATTTTTCTTAAGCATTCTTTATCAAAGTTGCTGAAAGATCTCGGTCAAGTTTGATAATGAGCAAAATCACATAATTAATGCCATAATTATTTCCCTTAGATTGTCCAAATTTTCATTATATTATACAAAATCCTTGTAAATACTCTAGAGGTCACAATTTTGTTTCAGATTTTATGAATCTTGGTCATAATATTTATTTTTGTAAGCAATTAAGTTTGATGTTTGGTAAGGGGAGTCAACTCAAAATATAGGTAACCAGGTCAAATCTTACAAAAACAATTACACTCCATACTCCAGAGTTTTGGTTCAATAATGATGAAACTTGACCAGGATGTTTGTCTGGACAATATCTAGGTCAAGGTTGTCATTTGGTAAAGATTGAATGAACGGACTCCTCTCAGGTGAGCAAGCTAGGGCCATCATGGCCCTCTTGTTCATATACATGTGAGCCTTGTTCTGAGAAAACTGGTCTTAATGCATGTGTGTTAAGTGTCATCCCAGATTAGCCTGTGCAGTCCACACAGGCTAATCAGGGATGACACTTTCCGCCATAACTTGATTTTCAGTAAGGAGGGACTTCCTTGAAACTAAAAATACCATGCTTCACAGGCTAATCTGGGACGACACTTTACACACATGCATTAAGCCCAGTTTCCTCAGAACGCAACTCATGTTTATACTTTACTACTATTTTACACATATCTCAGAAAATAATGACACAAATGTGATGAAATTTGTTATACGGCTTCCGGTAAGGATGGACATCCTTGTCAGATCTTCCGATTGACTGAATTTCCAGGGGGATTATTGCCATTTTGTTTATTATTGTTTTAGACTCTTAATTTTGATGGAGCTTGATATGCAGCTTCTCTTTATTGGTAACATAAGCATCCTTTTAAATTTGTTGAAGCTGATGATTTTATAGTGCATTATTGACCTTTGATTATTGATGTTTATTTTTTTGTGTGCTTGAGATCTCAGACATTTATGGTCTGAATATGATGAAACTTGGTAAGCAGCTTCCTAATAGTGTGACATGTGCATCTTTGTTGGGTTGTTTTAGTCTATTGATTTTTCATTGAGTTATTGCTTTTTATAATAAAATGTTTGATTTCTTTTTGGGGCTAGTTTCCAGAAACTCGATAGGCTGCTTACCAATATGGTGAACAAGTGTAATTTTGTCTTTTTGTTCCAGTCTTATGATTTTTGATTTAGTGATAAACGTTTAATTGAAATATTTCATTAATACTAATAATTTGTTCTAGGTGGAAAACATTTTATGAATTAATGATCCAAAGTAATTGAAAGCTCCTATGCAGTTTCCTAATATTGTGGATATGCATATTGTAAGGACATGCCGCACCATTGATTTTGATAGGAGTTATTGTCCATTGAATAATAATTCCTTGCCTCATTTGATCTTGGACACTAATTTTCTTCATACCCAGCATCCCTAGAGGGTTCACATGAATATATATTCGTGTTTTTACACTCCAATAATTATTTTTGCAGTTGTTGACCTTTGATTAGTTATATGATATGTCTAACACATTTAAAGTTTCTGTGTCAGATCACCTGAACTAATGATCTGAATCATATGATATTTTATAAAAATTATGCTGTATCCCTACAGACTGGGAATATGCATATTTTCTTCTCGTTATGCTTCAGTGAACTTTCAGGATGTTATTGCCCCTTGAGTAATAATTGTTTCCACCCAATTTTATTGACCAATACATTGACACAGTTCATCATTTGGGAGCAGCCATGAGTTTCAGTGATATCCTTTGTTTTACATCGTCGCTGTCGTTCTCAAACCTCGTAGCTCCAAAATTTTCAAAATATTTTTTTCGTCTTTTCCGAATATATGAAGTCTGGCGCGTGTTTTGTGCTATATCCTGTAGCTCTACGCCAATCAGAGCCCTTGAAAAAGCCAAGTGACGAAATGTTGTAGAATGATTGTTGGCTTTTTTCCCGGCGAAAAGTCGTAGCTACGCCATTTCACCTATAGGTACGTCGTTTCGTTTGGATAAATTTGACAAAAACGTTTTTATAAAAAAAATTATTTGCAACTACGCGGTTTCCTATCAGGACGAATTGTCGTACCTCATAAAAATGACAAAACTGTGGTGACAAAATATCGTAGCTACCATGTCTGACTGTCAGTATGACTTATCAGTATGACTTACGCGTCTACGGCTTATACCGTATTTTGCAGCTTCATTTGTTTGGTATTTTTACAGAATTTCAATTTCTAAAACATCGTTATAAAAAAATTAGACGGTTTTTTCTCTCTCCTATAAAGTTGGCATTTTGTAGCTACGAGGTTTGAGAACGACAGCGACGACATATTAAACATTTCGCTAAGGAGACGGAACAGTTTCCCTTATGTGGTCTTATTGTTAAAACCAAAAATCATCTTGCCATATACCTCTGGATTACAAATTTTTCTGTGGTGAGCATCCAACTAATTACTGAAAATTATTTGAATTTGTTATAAAATTGGTTATCAGTTGGGAAGGTAAGAATATTTATTTTTTATTGCCACCAGAAGGGTGGCATATAGCAGTTGAACTGTCCGTCAGTCTGTCCCTCTGTCTGTCTGTCCGTCCGAAAACTGTAACATTGGCCATAGCTTTTGCAATATTGAAGATAGCAACTTGATATTTGACATGCATGTCTATCTCATGAAGCTGCACATTGAGTGGTGAAAGGTCAAGGTCATCCTTCAAGGTCAAATGTAAAAAAATACAATCCAAGGGAAGTTATAAGCTTTAAAAGGGAGATAATTTCTAAACCTGCCAAATGATATATTGAAATTTTATTTCAAAGCGGCGCAATAGGGGGCATTGTGTTTCTCACAAACACATCTCTTGTGTTGGACACAATCATGTCATGTCTGAAACCTTTTTAACCAAGTTTTCCGAAGGAAAAAACTGGTTATTAGATTGGCGAATGTCGGAGGGAGGGCAGGTGGAACAAGCTCGTCCGGGCCATTACTTTGTGGTTCATTGTGAGATTTTAAAATTATTTGGCACATTTGTTCACCATCATTGGACGGTGTGTCGCGTGAAAGAATTATGTCAATATCTCCAAGGTCAAGGTCACACTTTTGAGTTCAAAGGTAAAAAATGGCCATAAATGAGCTTGTCTGGGCCATAACTATGTCGTTCATTGTGACATTTTAAAATCATTTGGCACATTTGTTCACCATCATTGGACGGTGTGTCGAGGGAAAGAATTACGTCAATATCTCCAAGGTCAAGGTTGCCATGACTAAATAAAAAATTGATTTTGAAACAAGGGGGGTAACTCTGAACAATCAGTAACAATGCACATTTTGAGTTTTCTTCCTTTATCATACTTTTTTGTTCAAATTGAAATCAAGGTCCCACGAGTGAAAATAGATTGAATTTGAAACAAGGGGGGGGGTAACAATGCACATTTTGAATTGTCTCCCTTTATCAGTCTTTTTAAAATATTGAAAACCTGTTTTTGTGACAATTTTGTCCCTTGTTAAAAAATATTTGAATAGCAATCATGCTTAATTAAGTGAGTCTTCCAATTGCCTTAAAATTTAGGCAAATTTAACAAATACACTGCTAGAAAATGTGATTTCCAAATGCCAACAAGTTTGGTTTTTACCTTAAAGTATGTTTCCGGGTGGTGAAATGATCTTTTTAACTGAAACATAAATGTCTCCATTTTTAGCTCGGCTGTTTTCGGAGAAAACCCGAGCTATTGTCATAGCCAGCTCGTCCGGCGTAGGGGTCGTGCTAAAACCTTAACATTGGCCATAACTTTTTAAATATTGAAGATAGCAACTTGATACTTGGCATGCACGTGTATCACATGAAGCTGCACATTTTGAGTGGTAAAATTTCAAGGTGAACATCATCCTTCAAGGTCTAGGGTTAAAAAAAAAAAAATCCAAGGGAAGTAATAAGCTTTAAATGGACATAGTTATCTGACCTGCCAAAGTATATAATTTTGTTAAATAAATCAAAGCGGTTAATAGGTGGCATTTTGTTTCTGATAAACACATCATGGTAAAAGGTCAAGGTCATCCTTAACGGTCTACGGTAAAAATTACAAATCCAAGGGAAGTAATAAGCTTTAAAGGGAGATACCTATTTAATATTGAACATAGCAACTTGATATATTTGGCATGCATGTGTATCTCATGGAGCTGCACATTTTGAGTGGTGAATCTACAGTCACGGTAGTGGCTTTTAGTTATTTGTTGGAGACAATTATTTTCAAGGGAAATAATTTATTTAATTATAAATGCCATATTATATATTTCCTTACCAAGAATTGAAGTTACTGTACAGATTGATTATTTTGATTATTTATAGCTCAAATGATTGATTTGTCAAAGTTGTTTTTTTAATGATATAATTATCATTAATTTTCTTTCATGTTCATTACATACCTGTGGACTTGTGTCCATAGATACATGATCAAATCTGGCTATGCTCTCTATTAAACCATTGGACAAAATTCAAGGGAAGTAATAAGCTTTAAAGGGAGATGATTTCTATACCTGCCAAATGTTAAATAGCAATTTTATTTCAAAGCGGCGCAATAGGGGGCATTGTGTTTCTGATGAACACATCTCTTGTTTTAAATGATATAATTATCATTTTTTTACCTGTTCTAATTTGTGAATGCTAGTTTTCATTAAATACCAGTGGAATAATGTCCATAGATACATGATGAACTCTGGCTATAGCCTAGGTTGTCAGTGATGTCTGACTTGGTCATTTTTGACTGTTTACAGACCCCCCCCCCCCTCGTCCCGGTTGGATTGGACAAAACCCAAGGGAAGTAATAAGCTTTAAAGGGAGATGATTTCTATACCTGTCAAATAATAAAAATAAATTTTATTTTAAAAAAGTGGCGCAGTAGGGGGCATTGTGTTTCTGGCAAACACATCTCTTGTTGGGTCACTAGGTCAAAGGTCTAGGTCACTGTGACAAAAAAAAATAATAATTTCTTACAAGCTTTTGCAGCTGAGTGTGGCACCTGTTATGCGGTGCTCTTGTTATCAATGTTACAATTGAATCTTGTTAATATTTTTGTATGCCCCCCCTTTGAAGAAGAGGGGGTATATTGTTTTGCTTGATGTTGGTCTGTCAGTATAGACCAGCTCATTTACAATCAATAACTCTTCAACGAATCGACTGATTGGCTTGATACTTTCCATGTTCATTGGCCTTGGACAGTAGATGACCACTATTGAAATTGGGGTCACTAGGTCAAAAGTCAAGGTCACTGTCACAATTAGTGTGAAAATTGTTTCCGATCAATAACTTGTCAATAAATTGACCATATGGCTTGATACTTCACATGGGCATTGGCCTTGGACAGTAGATGACCCCTCAAGCTTTTTATAACTATATGCAATTTCATTTGAAACCAATACTGTTCCAGTAACCTTTACTTAAGAAAATTACACCATGTTTTGTACAAAAATAAGCAAAGGGAAATAACTAAAAAACACTAAAGAACCTAAAGAGGATTTTACAGACAAATGTATGGTTGTTGTAAACTTCAGTTCCTTTCATTGTATAAATAAAGGAATTTTTATTTGATTCAATTCAGTACTTATGAATTTACTTTTGTTACATAGCAAACCATGGGCCTTTAATTTGTAAAAAATGAAGAGAGAGTTATGATTCTTGCGATTGACTTATCTCTTATTTGATCTTTCACTATATTAAGGTTCATTTGATTGCCTTCAATACTTTCAGTAGGTAGTTATGTACCACTCTATACAAACTTTACACACAATAAGCAATTTGAAAACCTCCTACAATACTGATGAGATAAGTGTGGTTCTTTTTCTCAGTTTTCGCTATCAATAGAAAAAGTTTACTTCAAATATCTGAAATACTAAGAGAGCTTTGCTGCGCTCAAAAACTGAGCCCAGTAAATGCTGAGGTAAGAGTGATTGTTCTTCTTCTGTCTCAGCACTTCCCCTAAAAGCCTTTTTTATGTAATTTTATTTAAATCCATTCAATACTGACTTGTGCTTTGGACAAGAAGTGATATGGACAGAACATCAAAAAGGACTAAAACGACACAATGTGATCATTATATACCTTCCTATTGGGGCCTAAACACATTGTCTAAATATCTTACATCGTCAAAGACATATTGGTGATTTGTACTTAATCTAATTTTTTTAGCGAGGCTGTTTTCGGAGAAAACCCGAGCTATTGTCATAGCCGTCCGCCGTAGGCGTCGTGCTAAAACCTTAACATTGGCTCTAAAATCAAAGTGCTTCCACCTACAACTTTGAAACTTCATATGTAGATGCACCTTAATGAGTTCTACACGCCACACCCATTTTTCAGTCACAAGGTCAAAGGTCAAGGTCACTGTGACCTCTAATATCAAACTTTAACATAGGCTCTAAAATCAAAGTGCTTCCACCTACAACTTTGAAACTTCATATGTGGTTGCACCTTGATGAGTTCTACATGCCACACCCATTTTTGGGTCACTAGGTCAAGGCCACTGTGACCTCTAATATAAAACTTTAACAAAAACCTTAACATTGCCTCTAAAATCTAAATGCTTCCACCTACAACTTTGAAACTTCATCATGTAAATGCACCTTGATGACTTCTACACGCCACACCCATTTTGGGTCACTAGGTCAAAGGTCAAGGTCACTGTGACCTCTAAAAAAAAAAAAAAAATCTGACAAGCTTTCGCAGCCGAGCGTGGCACCCGTTATGAGGTGCTCTTGTTTACAATTATGCTTTTAACATTGCAATATGATTGTTCTAGGTTAGTGAAGCACAACAAGCACTCAGTGCAGTTCCTAATCGACCAGTTCTTGGCAGTACGGTTTGCATCATCAGCTTTAAGTTAAATCGGAGCGCAGAATACCAAGCTCTCGTCAGATCGGCACTCAGCACCAGTGGCTTTGCTGACATAATGCATGAAATCACAAAGCATACAGACATTCCTCGTTTACCCCACTGTAAAATGTACATCATGTGCGTTGAATTTTCTGAAAGGTAAAATAATTTTCTCTCTTGGTTCACAGTTGCTTTTCACCAAAAATGTGATTGTTGCAAAAAGAGGAAAAAATAATTTAAAGACAAGATATATGAAAGTTTAAAGTAAATGTTTATTATTTGGGTATTGTTTGGACATACATGACACATATCATTGTGCACTGTTTTCTCTTAAAAAATCAGGTGTACAATTCCTATGATTCACACTACAAGATTTGAAAATGAATTTCTTAAAACAGAAGCGTTTCTATTCTTTATGCAGGCATGTTATAATAGAGGAGCCTGGTATTGGATTGGGTGACATGAAAAGGACAACATACGAGGCTGTCAGCAAATTAGGAGGTATTGTTTAACAGGCTTTGCCATAACTTTTGTTGTGCACAATTTAATGTTGCATATGGAAAGATAATCATTGATTCACTAAAACCTTATACATTATTATGGTTTGTTGAATATTTATTGTTAAAAAGAGTGTAAAACCCTGAACACATAAGTATTGGTGCATGGTGTATGGAAATATTTACCTTTGTATGTTTTATGTGTTAAGAATTATAACTTGCCTCAGTACATTGACTATAGTAGTTTTGAAATATTAAAAAATTATTTTTATCACATCTCACAGGCTTGATATCGAAATAATTTTCCAGGAAATGTATATTGGCTTAAAGAAGATAAGTCTGTCTAGGATGTTGTACAATGTTGCTCAAATTGTTCTGTCTTTCATACACAAAACCAAATTAAAAAAGCAAATGGTCTTAAGCTGCTGGCAGCCATTTTTAAGCCTGTGGAGTGTTGCATACCCTCAGATGCATTTTTAATTTTAATAGGTTACAAATGGTGTACTTTAATCCTGTAATGTAGACTATGATTCAATTTATATAAAGGAAACAAAACATTTTTTTATTGTTTGACAGGCGTCTTAGTTATTTTGTATGTGAACCACCGTGGATCCAGGCGCATACAAGATTTGTACAGCACAGAGATTTACTGCATTAACAGGCAGCCGCAGTTGAAGACTCTTGAGACGCATAACCGGTTTATTAGTACCTATGATCAGCTGAATGACCGTCAGAAGGATGCATTGAAACAAGCTCTCAGAGAGGCGCTTAACTGAAGAACGTTTTCTAGTGGCACCTGCCCTGAAGAGTAAGCCAACTAGAAGGCTGAGTGTAAATGATTCATTTGAAAACTTTATTTGAGATTGTTATGTCTATGTAATAAAAATGAGACATTTTAATTTTTTTTTAGAAACAATGTACTAGATTTTTATGCTCCCCCCAAAAATTTAGGGGGAGCATATAGTCGCCGCTTCGTCTGTCCGTCCGTGCGTCCGTGTGTCCGTCTGTGCACAATTTTTGTACGGGCTATTTTTCAGCAACTAATGACCAAAATTCAATGAAACTTTATGGGAAGCTTCACTACCAAGAGGAGATGTGCATATTATCAGCGGGTTCCGGTCAGGTGATTTTTCACAGAGTTATGGCCCTTTGAAAATTTCCATTAACTGTACATATAGTGCAATTCTTGTCCGGGCTATTTCTCAGCAGTTAATGACCGGCATTCAATTAAACTTTATGGGAAGCTTCACTACCAAGAGGAGATGTGCATATTATCAGCCGGTTCTGGTCGGATGCTTTTTCACAGAGTTATGGCCCTTTGAAATTTTCTATAAACTGTACATATAGTGCAATTCTTATTCGGGCTATTACTCCCCAACTACTGACTGGAATTCAATGAAGCTTTATCAGAAGCTTAACTACCTTGAGGAGATGCGCATGTTATTTGTGGGTTCTGGTTAGATGATTTATTTAGAGAGTTATGGCCCTTTGAAATTTTTAAGTTGCTTAACCATCCATCGTATTATTTTGTCCAAAGTTATGCCCCTCAAGACGTTTCCTTTTATATGAATATAAAGTGCAATATTTTGACAAAAAAAAAACATTTGGGGAGCATCACCCGTTTCCGACGGTTTCTTGTTGTTTTAGTTCTAGTTGACAAGTTTCACCAAAGAATTATATAGCCTTTGGTGAAATAATTGTTTTCGTGACAATTAATAGATATTAAGTAAAAGTGTATGATCTGTTAATATAAGATGTATTAAAAGAAATTTTCATTTTTAATTATTAAAAGGGTGATGGGTAACGAAAATCAGACATTGTCAATTGTTCAAACTTTTTCATTGTGTTATTTCCCTTGGTTGTTTTTATTGTAACTTGAGTTATATTTCAGAAAATATACAAGATTTTACAATGAAACTGCATGGGTTTGTTGATATCAATGAGCAGAAGCGCCATGCTTAAGAACTATAGCCATATACATCCTTTTCAGGGCTATATCTCAGATACCATACAAGATTTCAACATGAAACTTCTGGGGTGTATAGATGTTTATGAGAATTGCAATTCATGAGCACAATGCATTTGGGATATCTATTCAACAAAACTACTTGTTCTTTTGTACGTGTTTTTTTTTTGTAATTGGTTGGCTATTGATCACTTGCTTATAATAAAAAATGGTACTGATTTCCTGCATGTTAACTAGTCCTGAATCATTTGTCTGTTTTAAAGTAGGAAAGCTTAATAAATTTATATATTTTCTCTCTGCATAAAATTGGAATTTTTATCGTTTTACAAAATAAATATTAAATGACAAAGATGTTAGTATCCTATGTCTGAAAAATCACAATATATTGTGTTGTAGCATGAATTTAAGTGAAGTTTTGTTTGATGGAGTAAGGGGCTTGTGACAGTTGTCTTTGAAAAAAGTTCAGAAATCGTGGCCTGAAATTTAGTTTTGTTGCTTATATTTTAATAGTGTTATTGCAAATAATAATTTAACTTAGTCTTTTTAATAGATTTAAAGTCTTTTTAATAGATGATTTCTTAACTACATTATGTTATCACTTGTGATATCAATATTTATTATAAGGGTTTATGTTCAGTTATTGTGGTAACTCAGTGTCCGGCGTTCTGCATAGAGTGTCATTTACTGTAAACCTTCAGCTTGTTTCCTCTATAGAGGTAACTTTTCTAATCTAATCTTGATGAAATTTGGTCAGAATGTTTATTTTGACAATATCAAGGAATAGTTTTAATCTTGATTGTGTGGGTCCTAAAACGAGGCCACCATGTCAAATTAATATACACCTTGTTATTTCCTAAAGGCCTCCTGTATGTCTCAACCTTGATAAAACTTGGTCAGACTGGTTATCTTGAAATAACTAGGCAAAGTTTAAATCAAGTTCACAAGGTTTAAATACCGGTTCACCATGTCAAATGTTAGATAAATCTCTTTACCCCATAGAGGCCAAATGTGTGTCTTAATCTTGATTAAACTTTGGTCAGAATCTTGACAATTAGGCCAAGTTCCGATTTGGGTCAGGTGTGTCTAAAACTAGGTCACCAGATCAAATCTTAGGAAAACATTGTTAACACTATTGAAGCCGCATTTATAATTCTTCCTTGATAAACCTGGTCTAAATTTGTATCATGACAATATCTAAGCAAAGTTTGAATTCGTGTCGCAGGCGTTAACAACAAGGTCACATGGTCAATTCTAGACAAATGTACCATTTTAGAGGCGATATTGATGGCTAAATATTTGTGAAAATTATCAGAATGTTTATCTAAACAATATCGAGACTGTGTTCAAATCTAGGTCACATTCGTTTAAAACCAAGGTCACTAGGCCAAATCGTAGAAAAACATTGTTACCACCATAGAGGCCAAATTTATGACTCAATCAAGATCATCCCTATAAAAATGTTTATCTTGGTAATACTTAAGTGCGGTTCGATTTTGGGTCACATTCATTCAAATACTTGGTGGCAAGGTCAAATCTTAGAAAAACGTAGTTACAACTCTAGAGGTCGCATTTCAATGTCATGTTTAAGTTTTGGTCAAGTGTGGGGACAAATAGTTCACCAGATCAAGTCCTAAACAATAGTTGTTCTTTTAACTCAGATGCATTAGGGCCATCACGGCCTGTTCGATTATATATTGATTTTGATGAGATGTTATAATTCATATATATACCTCCTAATTTGCTGTTATATCAAAAGCTTTATTTGTATTTGATTATTTTACTGGTGACGGTAGTGTATAAAATTGTGTTAAAACGCTTATGCTAACTTGAACATTATATTTGCTTAACTTGTATATAAAAATGTATACTAAATAATAATAACTTTTCTTGACATGTCTCTGGCAAAAAGGTAAACTCAATATGCATTTGAATCAGACTAGCTTCGTCAAAAAAAAGCGCGTGCCTTCAACTTCTGCGGACATTCGCAAATACGATCTAAACGCTTTATGTGCCATTAGAGACGAAATTAAGAAGGCCTTACCAAGATATTCTATATAAATAAAGACTGAAACTATAGCTGTGCGCATTCCAGTTTCAAGAGATGTCGAAGTTATTGAAAAGATGAAGGTAATGCCTTTGGAAAAAACGACTACGGAGCATGTCTTCTGTCGGTTCATTTGGCTTTTGTTTGAAATGGTGTTCAGGCTCGGATTATGACGAGAGGTATCTCTTAGCTTAACGTATATTTTGAAGCTGAACCAATGACAACTTGCTGCAGCTTTCAGAAATCATCTAGCGTTCAGCCGACTATGGGAACGTGCCTGGCATGTGCGACGCTCTCAAGCTTGCAGTTGGCCCCGAGGTCAATAAGTCCGCTCAAATTAAGTCTTCCACTAGGGAGGCGATCACTGACCGCGACTAACGGAAAAAATAAAAAACATGGATAGAGATTTTCTCAGAGCTATGATAAGAGTTACTGGTGTCACATAGCCTATCATAGACGCAATCAGTGACTTGCACGTAATGGATGAGCTTGACACCCGACCCGCTGTCAAAGAACTTTCCAAAGCCATCGACTCGCTGAGCTGTGGCAAACCCCAGGAAGAGACGACACCTCACCTAGGGCAATCAAATACGGAACAGAAAACAACCATACATAAGCCTCTGCCTAATTTTCTGCTAAGTGTTTTGTGAAGATTGCGCAGAACGTCATTACACGCAAGATGCCACCATTGTCACCCTATACAAGAACAAGTGTCACCGTAATAACGGAAATAACTACAAAGGCATCTCTCTGCTGATAGCGTGGTTGGGAAGGGTTTTCCCGCACTGTTCTAAACCGAATTCAGACTCTTGCAGCACGAATCTACCCTGAGTCTCGGTGTGGCTTCCGTGTCGGTAGAACCGATTTTTTTGTGTCGACTTTAACATGTTAAGAATGCTCATGGAATTCTGTACTCTTGCTGAAAACACTGGTTGTTATTTAGTTTTGCTAAGAACTGTATTCCCGTACTATAAATTCAACAACATGTCACTGTTATTTCTCATCTCATTCTGTTAAAAAAAGTCGAACATTTAGATATATAAGTTCGCGTTTTATTTTAATCAAAAGTCTTTCCAAATGTCAATATCTTCTCATGTCAGCGCAGATTAGCTAAAGACAATAGTTTTATCAGTCGTCATAGAAGATAAGAAAAATATTTTGAGTAGAAGTTACATTTATCTGTGAGAAAACAGAGATGAATACAATGCATTGTAAATATGGTGTTTTCTTAATTACCGCGGAAGTTTATAGTGTAAATACTAATATGAAGTTTACTACGCAGTTCTTAACCTCCACTCTAAAAACAATTAGCTTTGTCTCAATACCCCCAGTAGAAGAAAAAAATATGCTTTCAGATGCGAAAAAAAAGCAAACAACATATTGTTACCTTTGGCATTTAACTTATAACGAATTTATGAAGGGTTTGAAACTTTATTATCGTTGTATCAGTAAATTTGTTCTGAATATTCAGGGGTAGTAGTTATTCTTTAAGATTAAACACTCGTTGAAAGATGTTGATACTCATTTTAGATTGCTACTACATCATGCAAGCTTTACGGTGCCCGCTCACGGTTTGCGATTGGACTTCACAGGATCTTTGCAAAGCATTTTCTGCTACCTTGATAGCCGCCATGCAGATTAATAATCTAACAAATCATGTATGGCAGAATCCACAATTATCACAAAAAATCAAGTTGGATCCATCGACTATCGGTGAAAGACGTTACCCCGACAAATGGTATGCATTCACAAGGCAGTTTACATGTACACATGTGAAATGTCTATAGCTAACAATTCCCTTTTTACATGCGTTTTTCTGCTGCTGCAACATAGGCCAACGTTCAGACATAATGAGAGATTTTCAAGGATGTGGCTGACATAACAGAGGACGATCTATCTGCGATCAAGTGGCAACTTGCAGTGAAGAAAGTCAGTGCCCTAGTTAAACGAATAAGGCTCAACCGAATGACCAAATCTGTGAAGGCGACTATTCGAACATTTCTGGAACGTATTCGATGTAATTTTGCTCTATGTTTGCACAGGGCTACATGCAACGAACCAGCATGTACACGTTCTTGAATGAAAAGTAAAATACCGAGTGATTATCATCTTACAAATGAATTCGATTATCCCCTATAATGAGAGGCGGTATAGTTAGTTGGAGGTGTGTTTAGCCAGTTTTTTCGTCAAAAGTATGCTTATAGGTAAACTATGTAACCATCTGTCCAAGTATGTTGCCTATGTTCTGAATTGAAAAGCACTGTTGGTGATTGTTATGGTGACTGTTGATCAATTACCAAACCCAGGTAGAATTTCTATGGGGTTTCTCACAACTTTATGTCGCTTTAAGTAATAAATTACAAAAAAATCATTGTAAGTTACGTTAGATAGAACAGACGTCCTTAAAATAAGGCTATCAACTTCTCAAGTGATAACATCATCATAAACGTATGTGCCTGGCGATTTGTTTGCTTGCTGCAAAATTGTTTTTGGAAACTCAGCTTGGTAGTTCACGCGTTTAATTATTTATCTGTATTTTGAGTCTAAATGTTATTTAAATTTTAAATGTTGTCAATATTTTATCAATGATAGACTTAACCGAAAAGAAATCCTATGAAAATAATGTACATAAAGGGGTAATATTTACCTACCTTTTATGTAGAGACCAAGTTAAGATACCACCACCACTTGCGCTTTATAAAACATTTATCGGTATGATAAATGGTTATAATCGAACAAAGCATTTACCTTATGTATATCATATAGCTTTATCATCGGAATAACGCTCAGTGACACTCATCAGCAATTTCTTTCCTTATAAGCATTCGACATTGACCTATCTTACTTACTTTCTTTATTAATTTAGCACAAGTGACTGTGCTGATCTAAAAATTACTTTCACGTTCTTTAAAATATAAAACATATACTTAACATGTATTTGACTGTAATATTATAATATTAGTTATATGAAAATTTCAATAGTATTGTATCAGTCTTGCATACACAATAAAACAAATAATTACAAAATTGATTCGTGGTTGATAACTTGCATGCAATAAAACTTAACAATAAACATTGTAGATTATTTACTTCATTTTTTTCTCTGTCGCAAACAATACAGATTTTTTGCGGCATTTATTTAAAACCATTTATTTCAGTCCGAAAATATTGTGCCACATATGCGTAAATTTGTTCCTTTAGATTCTCAACCGCATATCTTTATTCGACTATTGGGCCCGTATTCAGAATCGATAACTTATGAACATGTTATATATGAAGCATGTTTTTTGTAGCTAACGAAGTATCACTTAGATTCTGCGAACAAAAGTTATTTAAGTAAAACATTTAAACTGTAAAGATTGTTTTGTTATTATTTAAGTTTTGATACAGTACATGTGAAGGAAATATTATGTTGTTACTATTAACATTGTAGCAAGTAAGCCGAAGTTGGTCTAAAATGGGATGCCCGTGTTTATCCGCAGCAAATAAGTAAATATGTTTCCTCGTCGGTTATACCGGGGTTGATATACATGTACATCATAGACCAAATATGCATCATCGAAACTATTGTTGAATGTAGTATCTTTTAATCAACAACCTTTGATGGCGTAGTACAAAGTAAACATTGAAAGTAAAGTGTCAAACTAAAAATGCTAATCAGTATGTCTAGTTAATGGATATCGGAACAACTAGTTAAATCTTATGAAGCTCTGTCATGCGACGTTGTGAGGAATTTAGTGATAATAAGGCGAGGTTTGTATTTTTTTTACCCTTAGTATTTATTTTAAAAACTGAAATTTCGAAATCGGAGAAAAATCAACAGACGAAGGGCATAAGATATGACTCAGCTGTGAGGATTCTATACATCGCTACGGGGTTGCTTTCATCTTCAGGAAGGAGGTAGTCACCAGCAGAACCACTAACACACCAGTCTCCATCATACTCATTTCCATCCGTTTATCAGCGAAACGTTACAACATCAAACTCATCCAGGTCTACGCACCAACAGCTGACTACAAAGACGATGAGAGTAAACAGAACTATGAAAAATTCGAGTGCATCATATGCAAGATCCCTAGGAAAGACATTCTAATTGTCCAAGGCGACTGGAATGCCAAGGTTGGACAAGACGCATACCAAGACTGGTCATGGACAGAAGGAACATTTGGCTTCGGAGAGACTTCTGGAGTTCGCCAGAAGCAACCATCTCACCCTTGCCAACACGCTGCACTCACACAAACCGTCAAGAACAGCGACCTTGCATGCTCCAAACGGGCAAGTACAACACAAGATCGACTTCATACTGGCGCCGCAACGGTTCAAGTCCAGCATTAACAAGGCGAATACAAGAACATTTCGTTTGTTCAAATAGCCTCTAGGGAGGGGGATTGGTGAGGGGAGTTTCCTATAACAACTAAAACGAAAACAAAATATCATCCAAGAAGTCGACTGTTTATACCTCTTCGTCTGTCTGTCTGTCTATGTGTCTGTTCGTCCGATCTATCCGTCTGTCTGTCCGTTCGTCCGACCGTATGTCTGTCTGTCCGTTCGTCTGACCATCTGTCTGTCCGTCCGACCGTCTGTATGTCTGTCGTGTGTAAAATCCAAGTCCGTAACTTCAGGGTCAGACTAGAGGTCACAGGTACAATTTTGCCATCAAACAGCTTTGATATTCTAGTCACAGACATACCTTTGCCATAATATTATGTCGAAAGCTTTAAAAATAATTGTGCACAAGGTTTAAACACAAAAAAGCGCACGCAACACTTCTCGACTCCAAATTTCAAGGACACGAAACAGCTTGTCTGGACTGTAACTTTGTAATTCATAGTTCCATTTTGAAATTACTTACACAAATAACCACCATGAGAATTCAGTGTGTCACATGTACTACCTGTGTCCCTATCCAAAGGTCAATGTCATGCCTTGGTCACACTGTCACGAATAAGAGCTAAGATCGAGCTACTTTTCGGCTTAGTTCGTAGCTATCCCTACTGGACCGTGGCTCTCCGTACTTGATCCGTGATCAGTCGTAGTAGTTTTTGAATGTCCGTAGCAACTCTTGACAAATTTTGAACATGTTCAAAAAAATTGCTACGAATGTATCGACCGTAGCAGTCCGTACTAAACCGTAGTGATCCGTACTTGTTCGTAACGACAGCGTAGTCGTCCGTACCTTTTCGTAGGCCCAAAGATTTTCAAGGACTTCTACGGTTGGTACGAAGAACTACGGAGCGGTACGGTTACGCTACGTATTAGCTACGATTATTCTACGGATATACAACGGAAAGACACGGTTCTAGTAAGTTGTACTACGGATAGGCAGGAATTTGCACGATCTTGTACGATGTACTACACTTCAGCACGAAACAGTACGGACATGTACGGTCCACTACAATAAATTGCTACTGAAATACATAATTGACATTGAAGCAACCGTACTTGCATTTGTTGAGTTCACAATCATGAACCGCCATCAAATTGCGTTTGCGATAAATTTGTTACACTTAGATATTGATATGGCACACAATGCAGTGGCCGTGGTCGAGCTGCTTGACGATATGCAGAGAGGTAATAATGATTCAATATTGTTTAACTAGTATAGCTTTGTGCTAAAGGTTACGTATTTTGAAAATATTAGAATTTTAACTTACTATTAATACATTTTTTTATTTGCAGGTAAATGTCTGCCGCCTATGCCTTTTGAATCTTGCTCTTATTTTTACGTGATTTAATAATTGTTAAATTAAGAGCCGATATAATAAAATACAAAAGTAATCATACTTTCCTAAGCATAATCTATATTTGTACATCAATAAGTACATACTTTATCTGGTCAGAGAAGAAAAAGGAGGTGGTCGATAAGAGACTGGCTTTTAAGACGACCCGCTCTCGGTCAATACGAGACTTTGATGGCTGAATATCCGGCGGCTTTTAGAAACTTCACCAGAATCGAGCCTGATATGTTCCATTTGCTATTGCAGGTCGTTGGTCCCAGGATCACGAAGAACCACACCTGGTTCAGACAGTCCATCAATCCAGATTTGAAGTTTGCAATTACCTTAAGGTTCTTGGCCACAGGGAACAGTAACCGTAAATTGATGTATGGGTTTCGTGTTGCACACAATACGATATGAAGTATTGTACAGGACGTTTGTGAGGCCATAGTTTCAGCAAATGCTGGGGATGTTATTCAGACTCCTACTGAGCCTGACGAGTCGAAGGCCATAGTCGATCAGTACGCGGCTAAATGGCAATTTCCACACGTCATTGGAGCTCTAGATGGAAAGAATGTTGCCATACATGTCCCAAGGGTGGCTCATTATACTATAAAGTTTACCATTCTGTTGTGCTGATGGCCCTGGTGGACGCCGATTACCAATTCATATGGGTAAATATTGGATCGCAAGGAGGATGTTCCGACGCACATATCTGGAATCAAAGCGACCTCTAGTTGGCAATCGAACGGGGGTTGATTGGCATGCCAGAAGCAAAACCTCTTCCAGGTGACGACAGACCAATAGGATACTATATCATCGCAGATGATGCATTTGTCATGAGGACATGGCTCATGAAGCCATTCTCACTACGAGGCATTGAGAAGGACGAGCGAACTTTTAACTATCGCCTGTCTAGAGCCAGGAGAGTTGTGGAAAATGCTCTGATTCTAAGGTCTGTTATTACGTCAAAAATCAGTAGACCGTAACGGAACTCGAACTTGATCTGTAACTCGTGGTGTTAGACTCACACACCAAAAATAAGATGACTATCTGCAAGCTTTCAGATAAAATGTCTGGAAAACTGCTATTGTAGAGAAATTTTCTATTTCCAAGGGCCGTAATTCCGTCGAAAATCAGTGAACCGGAACAGGATTCGAACTCAATCTGTATGGCATGATGGTTGACGCACAAAACAAAAATTTCATGAATACCTGCGATTGACTAAATGCAAGACAAAACTTTTCATTAAGAGGACCAGATAAACTGTACCAACAATGAATATTACCTGGAACCAAGTCAGAATGTCGTCTTGTTGCTCATTTGTTAAATGCAATGGCTGCTGATGTTGGTTTTGTTGGTTCCTCCCGGCTCTTGGTTTTGAATGGAGGTAGTAGACTCTTCCACAGACACGGCTGATTCCATTATTTCTGTTACGCGCTGTTGCTGCCGCTTGCATGTTCTCTTTTTGGGAGGCATTTTGTGTATGACAATGCAAGAGGCTGTGTGCGCAATGTTCATCGTAGTTCGTTACTACCTTTCCGTACCAGTCCGTCGCAATTCCCACCGCTTCGTAGCGGACCGTTCTAGTTCGTTCTTATCCGTACTAGACCGTAGCGGATCCGTAGTTAGATCGTACTGATTCGCGTAGCATCTTACCAGACCGTAGCAGATTCGAAGTTTGATCGTACCGATTCGTGGCGCTCCGTACTAAATCGCGTCGATCAGTAGCAGTCCGTACCTTTCCTTGTTCGTTTGCCAACATTTTGATGGCAGATTCGTCTAAATCCGTACTCACATCGTTGTGCTCCGTACTAAAATCGTAGCGGCCTACAAATTTTGATAATTTCGTAGTCATTCGTAGCCGATTGAATCGTAGCTCAATAGTAGCTCTGATTCGTGACAGTGTGACCGAGGCATCACACAGAAGTCAAATATCATATTTGGTCACAAAACAGAATTTCCGGACAGTAACTTCGTCTCTCACTATGCAATCGTAAATAATCTGAATACGTATTACCACCCCGAGGAGGCTGCGTTTGGCGTGTAACGCCCACCGCAATGTCCGATAAGGGTTCGGTAAATCAAACATAAGTTATCCACTGTCGAATGCGAACTATATCCTGAATATTCTACGTACAACAAACGATGTCTGTTATAAAAATAACCTACTCCAGTAGCGCAAATTGTATCATTACCTGAACAGTTTTTTGGCAAACACCTAGCATTTAATGATAAGAGGATTGCACTTTAATTAAAGGAACTCATTTAATTACCGAAGTGCCGTAATAAACCATTTAGCGTTCAATTATAATATATTTTTTAATAATGTATAGACTGCTTCAGGGTATTTTGCGATCTCCAGTTATACTTATGGAAAACGTCTATGGATCGATGAAAAGAAGCAAACCAATATTTAGCTGCTTTAAAGCTATATCTTACTTTTGGTACCTTGAACTTTGATAGAAAAATATTATTTCTTAAATAAAGTCTACATTAAAAAATCCGTTTTTGCACAATAACCAAAGTTTTCGGCATGTATACGTAGTTTAGGCCACTCCAAATTGATGTGTTGGTCTACGGATTTTTAAAAAAAAAAGTTAAAGAGGCGAGCGAAAAAAATATTATTTTTTTGAAAACAGGAACATCTTTGAGCGAGCGAAGAGCGAAGAATGAAAAAAAAATCACATTTCGATAGAAAAATATTGCATTAACAAGAGACACAGGTTTAAACAGCTATAGTTTACATTCAAATAAATTCTTATACAAAGATAAGAATTTATGTGCAAACAAGCAATAATATATCTATGAGTTGCATAGTTTTAAAATAAAAATGCACTAAAATTAAATTTCAGAACTTAAACTTTAAACTGTAGAACACATGTCTAAAGCTAGTGTTTTCATATCAGGAATAGCACTACTTGTAAGTTTTAATTAAACATCTTCTAATGCAATTAGTAAAATCATGTTTATATTTTTATATTGAATAACTCTTCCATGAAGATTCTGCGCTGTTATTTGAATTTGCAGCCGTTAAACCTTCCGATATGATATCATGTCGGTACGATGCTAAAGCAAATTGACGTTAAACGATATGAGGTCGCATATTTATAGGAGTAAGTTGCGTATGACCTTTGACCACTCAATATAACCATATCATTGAAGTGAGGGACACACGTCTACCTACTGCTGCTTATATTTGTTCGATGTTTTCAGTAGTGGAAGCTGTGAAAAGGTATACCATGTTGCAAGCTGTGAAAAGGTATACCATGTTGCAATAGCACTTGAAGAGGGACAATCATCAAAATGATAATGACAGACAGTCGGACAAAGGCCATGAATATAATCCATTGTCGATACCTTATTTTAAAAGGGGCATATTGATGGCTACTCGCTAGTACGGTATTGTATTTTTCTGAAATAAATGTACACATTACAAAGAACTGTTTTGATGTTTCTAAAATACACGGACCTAGCTGTAAAACATGTTCCGTCAACCATGTATTTTAATACTTCTAAAACATTGTCCAAGTGACTCTTTTAGAACCAGCCTTTAATGATTTTATTTTTATTTTTTGTTTACTTTAAATCGTGTTATAGGAAACATTTGCCTACATATAGGGAAATACCGTTCATGCCCATTTAATAAAAAAAATGCATAAAAAACTTACGTCATGTTTCCCGATGTTGTTTAAAAATAAACATGCTTCAACGGTATCTGCTGATAGTTGCATGTTCGAACGTGAGCAAACACATTCAAATAAGTCACAGAACGAAGCAGATTTGTTTATATTTATAAGGGTTTCCTGCGGAACTTTTCACCGCAATTCGTTAAAACGGTCATGTAGGAAGCCATTTGTCTGGTCGTCTCGATCGAATTTTCGAGCGACTGCAGTTATCGATTACAAAGGTTACGAAACACTATGTTTGGCATTCATATTCAGCGTCAAAATCGTTTCTGCGAGAGTACTTTTTTATTTTTTTTCACAAATTAAAAAAACACATGCGGTATGGTTACAGAAGGAAACAAAAATGAGTTCGAGCGGTAGTTTTTTTTTCCATTTTGAAAAAATAGGTGCGGCAAATCCGACGACCAACAAATCAATTTTGAGTGGCCTTACATGAAGACCCATTTTGGGATTCCGTTAAGGGTAACCGGTCAAGGTGACTGTTACTCAGAATATATTTCAGAAATAATATTTTTCGATCATGGTTTGTTGTCGAATAATCCACAATAAGGAGTATAGATGCGCAGGTATTAAATCACGATTGCGAAGCACGAGTGATTTGATTTAACACGCATCTTTACTCATTTCTGTGGGTTATTCGACAACAAGTCGTCATATAGAATTAATATTTTGATTCTTACACGATTCTGATTGATTTGGTTCAAGGTTTTAGACGTGAACTATATTTTTCAATACTCCGCCCTTCTTTGTATAAAGTTCACTATTTAGTGACGTCATTGAATTGTACAAACATGACGTTGTTTTCATTCATAAATATTTTGCAAATGACGTCCGTTTCATTATGAACAACAATTATAGAAACTAAATGACGCCACGTTTATTGGTACTACTGAAAGGCTGACACGCTATAAATGTTTTCTTAATTACGTTTCATAACAAATAACATTCTTTGAAGGCGTTGTTATGCCACTTATCACCAATTATACAATTTGTTGTTTCATTACATTTATATACATGCTACATTTATTAGATTTATTCTAGAGCGGGTTTTAGCACGTGCATTTTACTGCAATATTTTATTTATTTATTCGGAATTTTTTTCGAAACATTAAGCTCCGCCCATAATTATTGCAGAATAACCCACACTTGATTTCCTTCTTTGTCTATAGAAAACAAGTCGCGTGAAGTGTTAGAATACATCATTCCGCTCAAGCGTTTCCAATGAATGTTTGGGGCTGATTTGTGAAGGTATCAAATATGCATTAAATTTAGAATTGCACAAATAATTTATAACAATTTTTGTTGTTGAAAATTTGTGAAAGCTTGCTTTTTGTTACATAGCCATTTTTCTTTTTATACCCACGCAAATTAAGTTTGAGCTTATTGGAATCAGTGCCGTTTTATCAATCGGTTTGTGTAGCAAAAGAATGTTAATTATACATTATACACAAAGCAGGGTGAAAGAATAGTCGCGCTTGATGCCTTTTGACAGCTCGTGTAAGCTAAACGGATGATGATCAAAATTTCTTAGAAAAGTCCCCGTCATGTATTGACTAAATTCCATGTAAATTTAAAAAAAGTAAATAAATGGACACGTAAAAGGCTCATATTGTTCAACCTTTTTCAGTAAAAAGCCAATAACAAAGAGATATACACTCCATCAGGGCTAGCCCGTCATTATTATAAGCCAGCAGAAGCGGTGCTATATATTTAAGTCTAATGCAGAAATGGATCAAGTATTGTTCAAAAGACTTAACGAAAGGTTTGTTCTCTTGTTTATTTTTATTTTTTACAAATGATGGTAACGACTATGTATGTCCATTTTAAGTGTGTCATTAAATAAGAATAAGAATGCTATGTTATGGTTATCTAAAGGCAATACAAGTTGTTTTAGCAAGTAAATGTATTGTTTTCTTTGTTAATTCAGCGTCTTCTGTTGTAAAACTAAGTTATGTTAACAATTTTCAATTGATTTTACTTACATGGACGAATTTGAGATTAAATGTTTATATCTTTTTTTTAGATGTTCTTCAATGGAAAAAAGTATAGAAAGTATGAAAAAACTTCTTTGAATTCTATGTTTTCTTTGCGTCATTTTAATTAGTCATGCTGGGTATAAATTAAGTTTCACTAGGGTGGGAGACAAATTCCCTGCTCCAGATTCCAGACTAAACAAAGTTGATCATCAACTGCGTTTGATACAATGTAATTATGTAAATTCGCAAACTTTAACAGATGAAGTGACAAAACTTTAAAAGGACTCGCATTATTAACACATTCGTTTGAAGCAGGAGTGGAAAGGCCACATTTAAACGCAAATTAACAAAACTGAAACTATCAACGAAATAAGAAAATAGTTTTGATATTACAGCTAATACTATTGAAAACAAAGATAAAAATATTGAAAAAATCAATCAGACATATCGAACAGAAACTTCACAGTAGCTATTGAGATGTCAAAAACTATTTAAAAACCATAACAATATTGCATGAACACTAGGACTGTTTTTAATAGAAATATAACATGTTGAAGATTGCGTCATAATAACGAGAGAACTTGCTATTACGGAATTTTATCTATTTAAAGACCATATAAGACAGATGGAAAATGCAGCTGAAAAGGAGAGAGACCTTATTCATCAACTTAATGAAGCAAGGGAACTGTTGGAACTTGCAATGAACAATACAGAACGTAAATTAAGAGAAACCTCTGGCACGTTGAACAGAACTAATGAAATGCAAACATTAATACAAGAACACACATTTCACAAAGGTAAATAGAGTTTTAATTATTTCCTTCAGAGGTTTTGATCTGTTGATAACCAAGTATGTAGTATCTTTAAATACATATCGAAATTATGTGCGTTTGGATAGATATTTGGTTACGTTTCTTGCTCATTCCTATTTCTGTATAAAAACTAGACCACTTTGCTCAGTTAGTAGAGCAATAAACCAGAATTCCAACAAACAAAGATCAATGATTTGATTCTTTAAACCAAATCACCGCCGCAACCACTTGGCATATTTTCACAAAACTACTAGAGAATGATCCTTTGGGTACATTAAAACGTCTTTCAAATCGTGGGGGTAACTTTCTATAAATAAATAATGAAACGTTTAAAAGAATCATCGTCTTGAATGCCCAAGAGGTCTGGTATTTGGGATATTACAGCATCTAGTGTATCTGTAACAATATATAAGGAAATGTGACTATGTGGTCAAAATTATCTGCGCCCTGTAGATGACTTGTTTATCTTCTTTTCCAAGTTAGGGTTACGTTAAAAAAAAACTTTTTTTCTTATTGCCTACAAATGTTTGCTGCTCATGTTGGTTTAAGGTCACTAAAGTTAAATAATATGAACTTAGAGAGACCATAACCGTCTTGTTCCAATTTGTTTCCTCATTAATGAGTGTAATAATAAAGAATGACAATGCATATTATTGGGTTTTATGTATGTGTATAGACCATGGCAACCTAGAAATTTAGGACGAGCTAAATAAGTACCATTTTTTATATATAAAAAGTGTTTGCTGTAAAACTGGTAAAGAAGTATAGGCATAACGAATATGAGATTGATATGATCGTTAGTCTTGATCAGACCTAAACAAATATGTGTGTGAATTAAAAAAAGTACACTTTTTTGGCATGTACTCTCAAAAATCTATTAATCGGAAGAAAAACATTATGTCTTAAAAAAACTAAATCAAATGTTGACAGCGGTTGAGAAATGATGGTGTTTGGAATTCCGGTAATATTACTGGTATTCGATATATACTTAGGAAACAAACTATTTTTAAATTGTCTGACTGGTATTTTAGTGATTTTGTTAATGTACTACCGTGGGTCATGTCACATTCAAGATTTGTACAGCATAGATTATAACTGCGTCAACAGGCAGCCGCAGTTTAAGACACTGGTGAGTTGTTACCGGATTATAAGTACCTATGACCAGCTGAATGAACGTCAGAAGGATGCATAGATGCAAGCTTTCAGAGAGGCGCTTAACTGAAGAATGTTTTCTAGTGGCGCCTGACCTTTAGAATAAGCCAATCAGAAGGGGCTAAGTGTAAATGATTCATTTGAAAACTTTATTTGAGAACGTGATGTCTATGTAATAAATATGGGAGAGTTTTTAAGTTCTTGTTGACAAGTTTCACCAAAGATTTATAATGCCTTCACTTAAATAAAAATGCAAGCTTATTTTTTGGTATTGTAACAAATTGTTATGACAATAAATAGATAGTAAGTAAAAGTGTATTATCTGTTAATTTAGATGTATTAAAAGGTTACTGGAAATTTTCCACTTTCATTACTAATAACAGTGATGGCTTTTGAAAATCAAACATTGTCCATGGTTCAAACTCTTTCAAGATGCTTTTCTATTTAATCTGTATAATTCATTTTTTCCCTAACATTCCATTAGGGAAAAATGAATTATACAGCTTAAATAGAAAAGCATGCATTCCGCATGCAGTCATTGCAATTTCACTCTTTGGTTGGTTCATTTTTAGTTTGATGTCTGGCTTTGTAGCTAACCTGAGCACGAACTGCTCAAGGTGATCTGCTCTGGTTAGTCTATGTTTGTCTTAAGTTTTTGGTTGTGATGCGGTGTGACGTTTCAATTGTATGTCACAACTCTAAAGGCCAGAATCCATACTTTTGACTAAATATTGATGCAACAGGATCAGAATGCTTATCTTAACAATATGTTAGCAAAGTTTAAAAATCAGAATGCTTATCTTAACAATATGTTAGCAAAGTTTAAAACTCGGTTGAGTGTGTCTAAAAACTAGGTCACCATGTTTTATCTTAGAGAAATCATATAACCAATTTAGATGAAATATATATGACTTTATTTTGATAAATTGAGGTCAGACAAATTACATGGACAATATAGATGCCATGTTTGTATCCTGCTATCCTGGTTAAGTGCAGTCTGAAACTAGGTCACTAGGCCAAGTTTTCGACAGTGTTCGTTGAAATCAGTTACACACCGTATGGCCATCATTTCAAAAGTGTTAACGGTTGCTGATAAACTTGAACTTTAATGCTAAAATGATAACCTTAGTATTATTATCACCCCAGAAGGCAGAGGGATATATTATTTGCATTGTCTGTCCATCCCTCAGTCCATACGTCTGTCTGACAGTATGTGACAAATTTTTCATGTGCTAAATCTCTGAAACTATGTAAGATTTCAACATGAAACTTCACATGTGTATACATATCAATAACGAGATGTGGCATGCTCAAATTAATACCTCTACACTTTAAATATAAGAGTTATTTCCTTTGTTGTTTTAGATGTAACTTGAGATATATTTTAGGAAATATATTTTTTAGATGAAACATTATGGGTGTATAGATATCAATAAGGCGAAGTGCCATGTTTAAGAACCATGACCATATACTTCCTTATATAAGAGTTATTGCCCTTAGTTGATTTTTTATGATGTAACTGTTCAGGGCTATATCTTAGATACTGTGCAGGATTTCAACATGCAACTTCATGGGTGCATTTATATCTATGAGTAGAATGACAATTCATTACCACACAGCATTTTGCCGGGGTTATCTATTCAACAAAATTGCTTGTTCATGTGTATGTGTTTTATGTTTGTGTGCTGTATTAAATTGGTTGCCTATTGGTCACTTGCTTATTTTTTATATTTATTACC
Organism: Dreissena polymorpha; assembly: GCF_020536995.1. Lineage (NCBI taxonomy): Eukaryota > Metazoa > Mollusca > Bivalvia > Myida > Dreissenidae > Dreissena > Dreissena polymorpha. Next base: position 11,052,986 of record NC_068369.1, read on the forward strand.
TGCATGTTAACTGGTTCTCAATCAGTAGTCTGTTTTACACGAAGGAAGCTTAATAAATGTATATATTTGAGCTTTGCATAAAGTTGGCATCTTTAACGTTTTACAAACAAAAATATTTAATGACAAAGTTGTTTGTCTCGTAAGTCTGAAAACTAACAATAACTGAGTATATTGTGTTGTAACATGAATTCAAAGTGAAGTTGTGTTTGATGTAGTAAGAAACTTGTGACAGTTGTCTTTGGGAAAAGTTCAGAAATCGTGTTTGGAATTTAGTTTTGTTGCATATATTTAATAGTGTTATTGAAATTAATAATTTAAATTTCTTTTTAATAAAAGGTAGCATAACTACATTATGTTTTCATTTATGATATCAATATTTATAATAAGAGCTCATGCTGAGTTATTGTGATCACTCTGTGTACGGCGTTATGCTAAGAGTGTCATTCACTGTAAACATTCAGCTTGTTTCCACTGTAAAGGTATCGTTTTTAATCTAATCTTGATGAAACTTGATCATAATGTTCATCATTAAGAACGAGTTTTAATCTGGTTTGCGTGGGTCCAAAAACTCTGCCACCATGTCAAATAAATATAAAACGTGTTATCTCCTAAAAGCAAACTGCATGTCTCAACCTTTAAAAAAACTTGTCAGACTTGTGATCTTGAAATAACTAGGCGAAGTTTAAATCAAGTTCACGTGGTAGCAAACACTAGTTCACCAAGTCAAATCTTAGATAAATCTTGATTAAACGTTTGTCAGAATCTTGATAATTAGGTGTGTCTAAAACTAGGTCATCAGATCAAATCTTAGGAAAACATTGTTACCACATCCGAATTAATAATTCTTTCTTGATAAAACGTGGTCTTAATGCTTATCATGACAATATCCTAGCCAAATTTGAACTCGCGTTATAGGCGTAAAAAACTATGTTACCAGGTCAATTATAGAAAAATATACCATTTTAGAGGCGATATCGATGACACAATATTTTTGAAAATTATCAGAATGGTTATCTTAACAATATCTAGGCCAAGTTCAAATCTGGGTCACATTTGTCTTAAATCAAGGACACTATGTGAAATCCTTAAAAAACATTGTTACCATCATAAAGGCCAAATTTATGACTCAATCGAGATCATCCCTATAAGAATTTGTATCTTGGTAATATATACGTGCGGTTTGATTTTGGGCCACATTCATTCATTAAAAAAAATTGGTGACACTGTTATTTCTCATCTCATTCTGTTCAAAAAGTCGAACATTTAGATATATAAGTTCGCGTTATATGTTAATTAAAAGTCTTTCCAAATGTCAATATCTTCTTATGACAGTGCAGGTGAGCTTAAGAAAATATTGTTATCAGTCTTCATAGAAGATAAAGAATCTTAAGTAAAAATAATATTTTTAGTAGAAGTTACATTCACCTGTGAGAAAACAGAGATGAATACAATGAAATTGAAAATATGGTATTTACTGAATTAACGCGGATGTTTATAGGGTAAATACTAATGTGAAGTTTACTGCACAGTTCTTAACCACCACTCAAAAAACAATTAGATTTGTATGGATACCCTCAGTAGAAAAAAAATATGCTATCAGATGCGAAAGAAAACAATAGCAAACAATACCATATTGCTACCTTTGGAATTTAACTTTAACATAATTGTATATAAGTGTTTAGAACTTTATTATCATTGTATCAGTAAAGATGATTTTTGAATTTTCAGGAGTACCGGTAGTAGATTTTCTTTAAAATAAAACACTCAGTTGAAAGATGTTGATACTCATTTTAGATTGCTACTGCATCATGTAAGCTTTACGGTGCCTGCTCACGGTTTGCGATTGGATTTCACAGGATCTTGGCGAAGCTTTTTTTCTGCTACCTTGACAGCCGCCATTTAGATAAGTTATCGTACATATCATTTATGGCAGAACCAACAATCATCACCAAAGCTCAAAGTGGATCCTTCAACTACTGGTGAAAGACGTGACCCCGACCAATGGTTTACATCTATACATAGCTAACAATGCCCTTTCCACATGTTAATTTCTGCTGCTGCAGCACAGACCATCGTTTAGAAATGATGAGAGATTTTCAGGGATATGGCTGACATGACAGAGGTCGATTTTATATCTGCGATTAAGTGGCATCTTGTTGTGAAGAAAGTAAGTGCCCTTTTTCATCGAATAAGGCTAAAACCGAATGACCAAATCTCTGAAGGCGACTATTAGAACATTTCTTGAACGTATACGATGTTATTTTGCTCTATGTCAGTACAGGGCTACATGCAAAGAACCAGTATGTACACTTGCTTGAACACGGATAAATGAACGTACATACCGAGTGATTATTATTTTACAAATGATTTTGATTTGGACGATATCCGGTACAGTTGGTTAGATTTGTGTTTAGTAAGTTTGTTCGTCAAGAGTATGCTTATAGGTAAAAAATGTATCCAACTGTCCAATTATTGTTCCTATGTTGGTCATTTCAGCATTGAGAAGCACTGTTGGTGAGTTTTATGGTGACTGTTGATCAATTCCCAATGCCTAGTAGAATTTCGTGGGGGTTTCGCACAACTTTATGTTGCTTTAAGAAATAACATTCTAAAAAGTTCATTGTAAGTTATGTAAAATAGAGCATACGTCCTTCAACTGATTTTGGCGATCAAGTTCTCAAGTTATAACATCATTTTGAAAGTATGTGCCTGGAGACTTTTGTTGGCTTGCTGTAAAATTGTTATTGAAACTCTTATAGCTTTGTAGTTCACGCGTTTATTTAACTGCAAATTGAGTCAAAATGTTCTTTAATCTGAAATATTGTCATTATTTCAAATATGTTATACTTAATTGAACAATGCATTATTATAATGTACATAAAGTGGTAATTATATCTACCTTTAATGTTAAGCACAAGTTATCATATCACCACCACTTGCGCTCTATTAAATCATTTATCGATATGATAAATGGATATAATCGATCGAAGCATTTACCTTATGTATATCATATAGCTTTATCAACAAAAAGACGCTCAGTAACACTCATCAGCAATTTCTTCCCTTATTGACTTTTGACATTGTACCACTAAATATAAGATTCAATCACTTATTAATTGATCTAAACATATACTATACTGGACTGTAATATTACAATATTAGTTTATGAAACATACAATAATACTGTAGTGGTCATGCATACACAATAAAACAAATAATGACAAAACTGGTTCGTGGTTGATAACTTGAATGCACTAAAAACATAACAAGAAGCGTTGTAGATTATTTACTTCAATTTCCTCTGTCACACAAAATAGAGATTTTTGCAGCAATTGTTTAAACCTTGAGACAGCTTCGTTTCAGTCCGGATATGCCTCAGATGCGTAAATATGTGCCTTAAGATCCAACATCGCATATCCTTATTCGACTATTGGGTCCGTATTCAGAATCGCTATCTTATGAATGGTTATATGAAGCATGTGCTGACTACAAAAATGGATCATGATATTAGGCTATAGAAGCAGGCATTTTATTAGAAGGAGGAAAATTCATAATTTCAGTTTTGGTAGCTCAAGAAGTATCACTTTGATACTGTAAAAAAAAGATTTAAATAAATGATTTAAACTGTTAAAATTGTTTTATTATTATTTAAGTTTTCATACAATACATGTTAATGAAATATACAGTTACAAGTAACATCCTTGCAAGTAAGCCCACGTTGGTCTCATATGTTATGCCCATGTTGATCCACAGAAAATGAGTAAATATGTTTCCCGTGGCGTAAACCGGGGTTGATATACATGTTTTTCATGGACCCATGTGTAGTAGAAATATACATCGTTAAGCACGTTCGTCTTATAATGACTGTTGTTTTGCAAGTCAGGTTAAAACTGATTGATGTAATTTAAATAATTATAAATAATCTATATTATGTTATTTAAGGCTCCAATTCTAATGCGAACGTAAGAATACTCTAAAGACATATACACTTGCCAATTGCTAAATATGTTCTTCTAGAAAGGATTTGATGGTCGAGGTATCTACAATTGCATGTTTTAATATCCCCCCCCCCCCAAACTTTCATATGCGATCGCCAAACAAAAGTATATATCGATATGAAAATACTTGAATTTATACTGCAGAAGTTAAAATATGACTCAGAATGTAATGATTGCCTAACAACTATTCTCCTCGATGTATTGTTAAACCAACCATAAATAATTATCAACCTCAAATAATTATCAACCATCGTTCTCTAAAATACACCAGCAAACGTAAATAAGCATTAATTCCCATTGAGCAGAAGCGATCTGTATTACAGTTTCTCATTAGCTGATAATGTTGCCAGAACATGACCACAGCAGTATGCCATAACAACAAGACGGGACGTAGTGGGTTTGGGTGACGGCGTTAAATTAAAACAAAGATTAATGTATTTGATAAATTGTGCACATATTTTTTTAATTCTTCTTCCTGCATTAAGGAAATTTCGACTTAATACAACGAGTTGTTACTGAAACGCGTGTGATCAAAACAGTTAAGTACAGTACATAATTGTAATTTAAATAGGTGTAAGTCTTGTTTCAAATGTTAAGGAATCGCACGCACAAGGTAAACGGAAAACTAGACGTAACTCTTTACATTCTTAAAGGGACCTCTTCACGTTTATGTAAATTAACCAAATTGAAAAAAAAAATGTTTCAGATTCGCAAATTTTGGATGCAGTTATGATATTTATGAGGAAACAGTTATACTGAACCTATACAATGCTATAAAATATCCATTATATGCATCTTTTGACGATTAAAAAACCTAAAAATTATAAAGCGTTGCAACGCGAAACGATTGAATAATTTGGAGAGTTTTGTTGTTGTTATATTTTCTGATACTACGAGGATGCATTACATAAAGTATAAATACTTCTAACATTGTGTGAGCATGGATGGCCGAGTGGTCTCAGCCATAGACTTTTACTTCAGTATTCCAGAGGTCAGTGGTTCGAACCCAGTTGAGGGTTACTATTTTAAAAATTGTATTCATGTTTTTTACTGAAGCTTTTAACATCCATTTTATTTTTTTACAAATTTTCAATATAAAGCATTTCATGACAAATTTCAAAACATGCCAAAATCTGTAAAAAGGCCCCTTTAATAAATGTTTTTTTTGCATTTGTTGAGATTGGTAACAACGCACCGGAAAATATGTAGTTTTACGTTTGATTTTGACTAGTGTTTCATGTAGTATTTTTGAATCAACAACCTTCGATGACTAAGTACAAAATAAACATCGATAGTACAGTGTCAAAAAATATAAAAATATGCTATCAATATGTTAATGTAACGGATATTGCAACAACTAGTGATATCGTATGAAGCTCTGTCATAAAATATTGTAAATAATTAAGTGATAATGAGGAGGGGTTTGTAATTTTGTTGTCTCATTCTATAAACTTTAAAAACTAAAATTTCGAATTCGGAGAAAAATCAACAGACGAAGGGCATGCGATATGGTTCAGTGGTGAGGATTCTATACAACAGCACGGTGTTGCTTTCAACTTGAGGAAGCCGGTAGTCAACAACGTAACCACGTACAACCCAGTCTCCAGCTGACTAATTTCCATTCATTTATCAGCGAAACATTACAACATCACACTCATCCAGGTCTACGCACCAACAGCTGACTACAAAGATGACGAGATTTGACATTTTGAATGAAGAATTAGAGCGCATCTTGACGTAGGTCCACTAGAAAAACATCCTCACTGCCAACGTCGACTGAAACGCTAAGGTTGGAACAGACGCATACCAAGACTGGTCAGGGACAGTATGTAGATTTGGCTTAGGAGAGATCAACGACAGAGGTTTACGGCTTCTTAAGTTCGCAAGATACCGACAATCGAATATTGCCGTTAAGTATGACCAATAAACTCAATCTTTTTATTAGCAATTTTATGTACTAAAAAAATAATTTACTATGAACTAAAATGTAGGATACAGTAATGTGTACATTTCCAGCGGTTGTCTCAACGTTGTTTAGAACTATCAAAGAAGTTTTTGCATTTCATTACCACAGAAAACATTTGAAAAAAATAACAATACGCAATACATAAATAACTTGTTAAGTATCATTATTAGTGTGTTAATGCGATCAAAGTTATTGGTTATTAGATAATGGGTCATTTTTATTTGATAGGATATTCATAATGTAAGATTAAGGGACCTATTAACAGATTTTGTCATGTATTGAAGTTTGTCAGTTAATTCTCTTTATTGATAAATGTCAACATTGGATCTACAAAGCTCCAGTAAAAAACAAGAATAAAATCAAAGAAAGAAAGAAAAAAGTAATCCTCATCTGGGCTCGAACCACTGACCCTGGAGTAAAAGTCTATCACTTAGAACACTCGGCCATCCATGCTCATTACAATATTAAGTGTATTTTATACTTTATATAAGCAATCCCCGTAGTGTTACAAAATAAAACGAGAACAACATAACTATCCAAATTATTCAATCGTATCGCGTTGCAACGCTTCATCATTTTCAGGTTTTTAACTGGTTACAAGATGCATATAATGGATGCTTTAGAGGATGGGAAATGTTCAGTATTACTGTTTTCTCATATAAATCATGAATACAGCGAAAATTTGCGAATCTGAAACATTTAAAAAATACTTTTGTCAATTTACCAAAACGTAAAAAAGCCCATTTAGGGTCAATATTTGCAATATTTACTTCTCTTCAAACTTATTCTTATTCACACGAATAATATATATCATGTGGAACCAGCCCCTGCAGAGTATGGTGATGTTGATGTCATTCCATGCAAACACAAGTTGCATCTTTCAGACATAACGAACATTACAAAAGTCATAGGAATTATCCCAGAATGTGTGTTTATCAGTGTTAATGTGCTTTTTTTTCTACTTCTGAATAAATACATGACTGTATGTAATGTTTTGTTTCTATCATTATTTGCGAAACGTTAATTGTATTGGAGACACGTACATTCGTTTAATTAATATCTCCGGCCGATCAAATTGTTTTCATTAATGGGTGCAGATGGATGGATAACTGTAAAATAACAATGTGTAAAGAGTGAGTAGCACAGCATTACAGTAAAGGATATTACACATGTTGTTATGTATTTAAAACACAAACAAATACGCACATTGTGTCTCCATTGTAGCACATACAAATATTCTTAACGTCCATTAAACACAATGTTTAAACAATGTATTATTAAGATTAAACTGGCTAATATATATATATATATATATATATATAGAGAGAGAGAGAGAGAGAGAGAGAGAGAGAGAGAGGGAGGGAGGGAGGGAGGGAGGGAGGGAGAGAGAGAGAGACCTATATATATATTATATATTAAATCATGACCGTCGTACACTACTTTAATTATATACATATTATTCGTTATAATACTTATACTACTACTAATGATAATAATCCTAACACACACACACATGCATACACGCAAGCACAAATATTCGCACACAAACAAACACATACGCACGCATACACAAAAAAACACAAATCGCCAACACATTAATTCAAATACAATATTATATTTGAAATAGGTGCTGAACATCAGTGAACTGTCAGAAGCTCTAGGTGTCAACTATTGCGCAGCCCTCTTAGGTCTTCACGTTTTCACTTGAGAAGATGTGACAAGTATATTTAAGGGCAAGGGAAAGATAGTACCACTCAGAAAGTCACAAAGTTATCCAAAATATCTAGAAACATTCAGGTATGTGCATGAAAACACAATTCATGAGATTTTCTCCCACACAAGTTTAATTGGAATAAATTAAAAAATAAAATCTTCATATAATATATATATATATATATATATTTATGTATTCTCTTTGTCTTCACTTCGTAGGACGTTGGGAGATGCATGGGTAGTGGCAGAAGAAGTGATACAAATTCTTGAAGCATTTGTTTGTTTGATATATGGATTCCCAAGGGAAAAATCTGTAAACACATGCCGAGCACTTCTTCTAAAGAAAATGGTTGGAGAAGACGAAGTTTTGACTGTTAAGTCTAAAGTTGACCTTTCAAGGTAACCACCTTGCCAGGACAACCTATGTCAGCATGTCTTCAGGACAAACTATCGTCTTGCCATATTGAAGAAGGCCAACAACTCCACAATAGAGTGTCCAGAACCATTTGACGATAATTAAGGATAGATTGTAAAGGACAATGTGTTGGAACAACACATTCACGCTCTAAAGTATGTTTTTAATGACACTGTTTGTGTTAAAACAAGTATTTTTAATTTGTATTTGTTGGCTTCTTACCATTGAAGTGAAATATTACCACATTATCTGTTATTTGCTTACTGTGAGATATTATAATGCGTTACTTTTGTATATAAATGATATGTTTTCGTGTTTTTTAACGGTAAAAATACTATTATCAGTTAGGAAATGCATTTAATATTAAAAAACATTGTGAATGCACTTGTAAGTGTCAGAAACAATCTTTATACATAAACATAATAAGTTAAAAAAGCTAGTACGTCTCAAAATATATTAACATGCACATTAGGAATTTTTTCTTCAAATTTGTTATTTAACCCATCCACTTTTATTGTCTTATATATCATAATAATTGATAATATTCACATGAAATGTTATATTATTATATTCCTTAGTCCCATACGTGTACATAAATGTAGTTAGGATGATAATTGTATTTAAAATGCTTTTCAGGTACAAATTAAAACATGTCATTAGCCAAAAAAGCATAATTTTTGGTAGCTTTTTCATAAATATAGTCATTTTTTTCATAAAATGTATAATTTTTCACAAAAAATGTATTTGTTTAATAACAATTATATGTTATTAAATGCTTATATTAAAAAGCTTACCAAAAGCTAGGAAAATAAATGTTGTTAGTGTCATTTGCGAAATAACGGTATTTTCAAGTTTTTTTTATCGGCCATCTTGGCGGCCATCTTGGATTTAGACCCCATAGGAACACTTTTTTTCTTGGGAACAAAAATTTTCTTTTACCCAAGGCAATGTAGAACATCATCAGCATACTTAAAAAAACACTTCCAATCATGCATGGTGGACCTCCGTTCCTCATAGACTAGAGTGAGCTTGTCTGTCGGTCTGTTGGTCTGTCGGTCAGTTTGTCGGTCGGTCCGTGTCCGCTCTCTAATTCAAGAAGTTTTCAACCGATCTTCACCAAACTTGGTCAGAAGTTGTATCTAGATGATGTCTAGGCCAAGTTCGAACATGAGCATTGCCGAGTGAAAAACTAGGTCACGGGTTTACTTAGTGCGCTTTAAACATTCCTCATGTTGTCCGCTCTGTAATTCAAGTAGTTTTCATCAGAGCTTCACCAAACATGGTCAGAATTTGTATCTAGATGATGTCTAGACCAGGTTTGAACATGGGTCATGCCGGGTCAAAAACTAGGTCATGGGATCACTTAGTGCGTTTTAAACATTGAGCATGGTGTCCGCTCTCTAATTTTAAGTAGTTTTCATCCGATCTTCACCAAACTTGGTCAGAAGCTGTATCTAGATGATGTCTAGGTCAAGTTCGAATATGGGTCATGCCGGGTCAAAAATTAGATCCCTGGGTCACTTAGAACGTTTTACACATTCAGCATGGGTCTGCTCTCTAATTCAAGTAGTTTTCATCAGATCTTTACTAAACTTGGTCAGAAGTTGTATCTAGATGATGTGAAGGTCAAGTTCGAACATGGGCCATGCAGGGTCAAAAACCAGGTCACCGGGTCACTTAGTGCTTATTAAACATTGAGCATGGTGTCCGCTGTTTTTTGTGAAGACAGCATGCAAAATATTTTGTGTCAATACGGCATGTGGGGGTATTCGTCACGTCTGTGACAAAGCTCTAGTTTGTTCTTGGACAGAGCATAACTCATTAAGTACTGAAGTGATTCACATTAAACTTTATTTAATTGTAGTGGGCGCGAAGGTGAAGTGCAGACTACAAGAACCATAATTATTTTTGTAGGATTTACAGATGCATAACCCATTAGTCAAATATCTTTGAAGGGCCTTACAGCTATAGTATTTAAAGTACACAGATGAAACTGTGTACATTGATAGAGATCATTTTGCATACTACTACATCATGATCTATTGTAATTTGCTTACTCTTTAATTGTCTTTTTTCTGTGTGGAGCATAACTGTAAGTATGGTATTCGAATGTACCTTCATAGATAGATGGCCTGAGAAAAAATGCTATGGTTTAGTACAATAAGTCTCCATTATGTGCAGAATTATTTATTTTCGTTCTCTCGGCAGTATGCACATATTCATGTATGCCCTGTATATGATAAACAAAAGGGCAACCACTAAGTATTAAAGCTAATAAAAAAAACTAAATTTTTTGTTCAGAGGACTTTGAGGGGAAGTGCAGAGTAAAGGTACCATCAATTGTTACAGATCTAAATCTCTCTGTTAATTTGTATCTGCGCTTTATAATTCTCTTACAATTATACTTAAGATAAAACTGTTTAGATCTGAAGAGAACATAGTGGGTAAGTACACAATTTATGCACGAACTTGAAAACACTTTATTTTTAAATAAGATATTTACCTTTATATTTTCTTGTGCAGAGCCAAATTACACATTGGTATGTTATGACACATCATATGCACAATAAGTATTCAAGATTTTCAAATAAAACTTTGTCGTGATTGAACTCATTGAGAGAAACTGCGGGGTGCAAGAACCATACCTCCTTTATTAAAACATTTATTTCTGGAGTTATTGCCGTTTGTTAAATGTTATTATACAAACTATAAGTTAAAGTTGGTTTAACTTGATAATTCATGTTTCAAATGAGGACATTTAGAAAGGGTTCGGCGTTCAATGAATAAATAAAAAATGTCTTTTTCCCCAACTTTAAGGTGAAGCACTAAAATTTGGGTGAAAATAATACTTCGGGAACATTCCGATTTTGTTGAAACGATATAAACAGTCTTGCATGCCATACATATAGGTGGCATAAAATGGAACGGTTAGATATTTATACTCTGTCGATAAGCTTTCACGTTGATACAATTATGAATGAATACCCTTTCTCTATTAACATAACTATGCACTCTAGTTTTAGCTGACCTGTGCACACCGTGCTCGTGGTGAGTTTTTGTGATCGCCTTTTGTCCGTTGTTCGGCGTCAACATTTGCCTTGTAAACTCTCTAGAGGCCACATTTATGGTCCAATCTTCATGAAATTTGGTCAGAATATTAGTCTTAATGATATTTTGGATGAGTTCGACAATGGTTTCGTTTGCTTGAAAAACATGGCAGCCAAGGGGCAGGGCATTTTTCCTTATATGGCTATAGTAAAATCTTGTTAACACTCTAGAGGCCACATTTATTGTCTGATCTTCATGAAACTTGGTCAGAATATTCATCCCAATAATATCTTGGACGAGTTTGAAAATGATGCCGGTTGGTTGAAAAACATGACCGCCAAGGGGCGGGGCATTTTTCCTTATATGGCTATAGTAAAACCTTGTTAACACTCTAGAGGCCACATTTATTTTTCGATCTTCATGAAACTTGGTCAGAAGATTTGTCCCAATGATATCTTGGATGAGTTTGAAAATGGTAACCTCTGCTTGAAAAACATGGCTGCCAAGGGGCGGGGCATTTTTCCTTATATGGCTATAGTAAAATTTTGTTAACACTCTAGAGGCCACATTTATAGTCGGATCTTCATGAAACTCTGTCAGAAGATTCATCCCAATAAAAGCTTGGGCGAGTTCAAAAATGATGCCGGTTGGTTGAAAAACATGGCCACCAAGGGGGCGGGGCATTTTTCCTTATATGGCTATAGTAAAACCTTGTTAACACTCTAGAGGTCACATTTATTATCCGATAATCATGAAACTTCGTCAGAAGATTTGTCCTAATGATATCTTGGATGAGTTCGAAAATGTTTTTGGTTGCTTAAAAAACATGGCCACCAGGGGCGGGGCATTTTTCCTTATATGGCCATTGTAAAAAAAATGTTAACACTCTAGAGGCCACATTTATTTCCAATCTTCATGAAATTTGGTCAGAAGATTGGTCTCAATGATATCTTGGATGAGTTCGAAAATAATTATGTTTGCTTGAAAAAACATGGCTTCCAAGGGGCGGGGAATTTTTCTGTATATGCATATAGTAAAATCTTGTCAACACACTAGAGGACACATTTACTGTCCGATCTTCATGAAACTTGGTCAGAAGATTAATTCCGATACTATCTTGAACGTGTTCAAAAATGATACCGGTTGGTTGAAAAACATGGCTGCCAGCGGGCGGGGCATTTTTCCTTAAATGGCTATAGTAAAACCTTGTTAACACTCTAGAGGCCTCATTTATTTTCCGATCTTGTCAGAAGGTTTGTCCCAATAATATCTTGTTATCTCAGGTGAGCAACTTTGGGCTTCAGGCCCTCTTGTTTAATAACTTACATTTCGTTAATAGCATTTTTGTTAAAGGTCTCGACACAATCTGTTAATTTCATAATGCAAGTTAACCTGGTGAACTTGGTGTGCGTTATCAATTAAGTTTATTTTAACGTAGACTGTTTATGCATGGTTTGTGTTATTTTCTCTTCGTGATTCAACGATAGAAGTGTCAAAATAATCTTTTGCGAACGCTACAAAAGGTAAACTACGTAAATCGAATCGAAAACAGAGCTTAATGTAGATCTATCAGTTTTTGTAGATCAAATGGTGTGTAAATACAGACAACCACTGAGAGATTTAAACTGAAAACGGCGATTACCGTAGGCCATTTTCAGAAAATCGGTTATCTTATTATTATCAGCACATAATTTAAAACGACTGTACACAGTCCTTCATATTTGACTACCGATATGTGTTATGCATTATGTGTTTTTACTGTGTCGTGAACAGAAACTAGCAGAATATTTAGGGGCGTGACATTTGGGTTTGAGTAAAGAAGGAAGTTAAAACATTTGTATTAATTGTGTTTCATTTGGTGGAGTTAAATATAAATTGAATTCATGAACATCTAGTCAGTTGTTGTTTATTTATAAAATGGCTACCGCTGTCTGTTCAGCTAATAAAAGTTCAGATTTAGTAAAGGACTATATGTGTAGTGCTTGCAAAGAAAAACAGTTTGAAGAAAGTGCAGAAAACTACTGTAAGCAATGTCTTAAGCTATTTTGTGGCAAATGTATTAACCTTCATGATCAGGTATACGAAAAACATTTCACGCTCGGGAGGGGAGACATTAACCAATGGCCCCTCAATAAAAAACGGAGGATTTTCTACATGAATGTGAGGTCCACGTAGGAATGAAACTGGACATGTTCTGCGAAGACCACAGTCGACTGTGCTGCACTAATTGTGATTTCCTAAATCACAGGTATTTCATCTTTATATCATGTGTCTTTAAAGATATATTTGAGATCTGTGTCTGCGTAGTCATGAGTTTCAGACGCACAATTAAAGTCGTTGTATATTGTTTGAAGGGAAAGGTTTTCATTATTTTAGTTTGTGACAGAGTATTGCCATACTTGCATAACATATTTATATATATAAAAAATCTCTTAAAAATAACATCTAATAATTTATGAATTTTATTTATGTTTAAAAGTGCAGAACCTCCAAGAAGCGGATCAAAGGGTGCAGCAAAGCATAATGCCAAATCTAAAGCATCAATATTAAAGCAAAGAGTTGATCCTGATATTAAAAGTAAAACCAATGGAAACAATAGTACAAAAAGTGATAAGTCTGAGAGTCACGCTGGTTCAATGGCTACTAAAGATGTGGTTAGTATTGCTGACGGAGGTCAAAAGGGCAAGGATACAATTGAGAAGAGGTAAATAATTTTACAAGTTGGATTATACGATTTTTTTTTCACAAATATGCATAGATTATTGTCCCCTACCGGTTTCAGGATCCAGAAAACCACCATTTTCAGCAGTATTTCTAGTTTTATTTGTTGCCATAGCAACCAGAATTTTTAACGTAGGAACACAATGAAATGATGTGCATAATGTCCATATTGCCATCTATCGCTATTTCAAGTTTCATGAAATCATAATAAGAACTTTTAAAGTTATCGCAGGATCCAGAAAATCACCATTTTCAGCAGTATTTCTAGTCTATTTGTCTAATTTTTGCCGTAGGAACAAAATGAAATGACATGCATATTGCCATCTATCCATGTTTCAAGTTTCATGAAAAAATATTAAGAACTTTTAAAGTTATGGAACTATTGGCTGGGTTAAACACACTGAAAGTAAACAAATTTGACATGGATTTAACGGGAATTAAATACATCTTTGAAAATCAACTGTTTATTACAGAATTGTTTGTTTTTACTTTTTTTCTTAACCAATTGAAACGTAGTTACAGAAGGATACCTCCCATTAAAAAATCGGATGATTTACCAAAAAATAATTATACATTAACAGACAAATATCTTGCCTACTTGTCAGCAGTTTGAAATTTCCTTGAAAATAATTATTGTTTACACTTTGAGTTTCATGTTACGTGTACATGTATTCAGCCTTAACGTTGCTTTTAATTATTGCACAACCTGTGCCAACTGCAACAACATACAGGGCATAGAGCAGTAAATCTTAACCTTTGATAACATTTTGGTATTGAAATATAGTATATTCAGTGTGTTTTTTATGTCGGCCCCATTCCCCTAAAAAAAGAGTATACATTTTTTCCCAATTTTGAAGAAAAATCCCCTCCAGAATTAAAAAAAAAATTAATTTAAAAATATGATTTTGAATTATTATAAAGAGTTGTTTTAAATATTAAATTAGTTTTTCCAAGATCAGTGGACTTTTCACATGAATTGCCAAAATGACCAGGAAAATGCCTGATGTATCGATATATTGTGTCAATTTTTTTTGATAAAAACATTCCAATTTGGTCCATTTTATTGATAAAAATGCTCAAATTTGCCATTTTATCGATAAAAAAATCTCAATTAGACTCAAATTGGCTAGGAAAACTGAGACTGTGCATGATGGCTGAACTGTCTGAAACTCATGTTGAAAAAACCATTGATATATATTTAAGAAAAAGGACAGAGACATTCAGCTGTGTATATCACATTCATACATACATGTGTATTCATATAATACATATCATTACATATAAAATAGTAAATTTTTTATTTTCCCCTTTTCCTAAAAAAACGACGTGTTTTTCCCCTTTGGACGGGCCCCACCACCATTCCCCTATAGGTGAACAAAACACTGATTATATCTTTATTATTTATTTCTCTGACATTATATATGCGAAAATAACTAAAATGTGGTTGAAAATTAATTTAATTTTCACTGTCATATTATTTATTATGCTGAGGTAACTTAAGGTAGCGCACTCGTTATGATTTCCCGCGATTTCTTCAAAGATTGAAAGGCCTTTTTACCTGCTTACTTATGGATATCTAATTTAAGCAGGTGCTAATGCGAAGTTGTCGTGGTCGAGTGGTTAAGGCAATAGACTAGAAATCTTTTGGGATCTTTCCGCGCAGGTTTGAAATCCTGCCGAAAACGCATACTTTTTGCGACGCTTTTTATTTCTTTTCTAACGTAATTTGATTTAATATAGCATATAAGCTATGTTTATTGTTGAATATGTTGCAATTTGTATGCACATTCTTCAATTTTTAAAATGAAAACAATGTTATTGCTAAATTGGGTGATTTACTGATGAAAATACGAATCATGCATGTTGCATTTGTATTATTATTTCAAAAAGTAAACGAGTAATCTGTCTAATTCTTGGTATTTTTGCTGTGTAAAGTGTATCTATAAAAACTAAGTTCAAAATAGTACTTAAATGATACTATTTTAAATTTTAATACGCTTTGTTTTTAACCAACCCAATTTCTACTTGGCTGAAACCACTTACATATCATGGGGCTCTTCCATAGATAACAAGTTATAAAAAATTAATGTCTGTAAAAGAATACTTATTTCATCATGTTTAAACTTTATAAACACCTGTACTGCATATGTACACACCCACTGCATGCCCATATTTGGAAATCTGGATGAATTATGGACCTTTCATATACCCAAGGGGTGCAAACAAACTGGACAAAAGCCGAGCGTGGGGTGGTTTTGAAAAAAAAATCAGTATTTTTTTTTTAAAGCATCGAAATCCTACCTAAAAATGTGCATGTAGTTCAGTGAAATGATGCTGATTAAGAAAATAATACATTAGATTATATTTGGAAAGGTGCCCATTACGTGAATGAACTGGGGAATTTGTATAAATATAATAATAATTTGTAGAAATACAAAGATATAGTTTGCTGAAGCTCATTTTAAAGCATCAGTTGATGGATTGGTTTTCCAATACTTTGGCATAAATGATCAGCGTGATAAAATAGAGCGTCATACATAAGAACCAGGGCCTGAACTCCAAAGTCAACTACACAAATCAATGTTCAAGGTCAAAGTTATGTTCTTTTAACAGCATGGATTGATTACGCTCCCCCCAACAAATTTGGGGGGAGCATATAGTCGCCGCTTCGTCTGTCCGTCCGTCCTTGCACAAATTTTGTCCGGGCTATTTCTCAGCAACTAAAGACCGGAATGCAATGAAACTTTATGGGAAGCTTCACTACCAAGAGGAGATGTGCATATTAACTGCGCGTTCTGGTTGGATGATTTTTCACAGAGTTATGGCCATTTGGAATTTTCCATTAACTGTACATATAGTGCAATTCTTGTCCGGGCTATTTCTCAGCAACTAATGACCGGAATTCAATGAAACTTTATGGGAAGCTTCACTACCAAGAGGAGATGTGCATATTATCAGCGCGTTCTGGTCGAATGATTTTTCACAGAGTTATGGCCTTTTGAAATTTTCAATTAACTGTACATATAGTGCAATTCTTGTCCGGGCTATTTCTCAGCAACTAATGACCGGATTTCAATGAAACTTTATGGGAAGCTTCACTACCAAGAGGAGATGTGCAAATTATCAGCCGGTTCTGGTCGGATGATTTTTCACAGAGTTATGGCCCTTTGAAATTTTCTATTAAAAAAATCTTGTCCCCCCAACTACTGTGCCCTCAAGACGTTTCCTTTTATCTGAATACATAGTGCAATATTGTGACTAAAAAACTTTGGGGAGTATCACCCGTCTCCGACGGTTTTTTGTTTTAATATAAGTTGCCAAAAGAGATTTACTTGGTGAAATAGAGTATCACACGATTAAACCTGTTCCCATAGGTAAAAGCCACCATTCCAGGCAAAATTTATGAAATATGTACCTGACACTTTGTCAAGGTCATAACTTTGCCAACTCTGTATGGTTTTTAAACCACTTAGCAGGAGTGACAACATTACAAGACAGTAAAATAATGTTATTAGGTAAAATTAAGGTATCTTTTAAAAGCAATGGTGGATTTTCATATAACTTGGCACAATAAGATCAGATTAGACAGCTTGTCACACGCAAGATCCATGTCTCTTTGTCCAATGTCTATGCTACTAAAAGAAATTCAAAGCTTAAAGGTCAAATTAAGGGATTTGTACAGGACACTTCGTCTGGAGTACATGTATAACTTTGTCCAGCAGTACCGCGGTATCTCACGAATTATGTGGCATTGACATTTCCTCTTAATAAAATATAATTCAAACACGCTGTATCGTTACCGTTACGCTGTTTCAGTTCCTTTATTAGGACTATTTATAAGGATAAATTCGAATCCATGCACAATTATATTTTATACGTTTTTTACGGCAAAAAATCTTCTTTTTAGCTGATTCGCGAGCGATCGTACATGAAAATAAAAAATATAATTTACATTTTGATTTTTTATGATAAATACAGATACGTATGTAGTTATGAAAATGTTTATTGTAGAGTTGGTTTGCAATTATTACTATACAAAAATGTAGCAGCGCCGTATATTAAATGAAAACATTGGGGACATCTTACACATTAACCGCAATACAATTAAGTTAGACATTTCTCGAGTTATATCTCGTGCCGGATATATCGCGCTCGCGATCTTTGCACCCCACCAACCGCGATATATCGGCGTTGCAGTGTATAACTTTGGCCAGCATGCATGGACTTTTTAAATAACACTGCATGAAATGGAGTGGCAAGCAAAAGCAAAAGTCCTACTGCCCAAGGTCAAGGTTACCATGCAAGGTTAAAGGCCAAATTTCAGGGATTTCAGTAGATATTGAAAACCAGCAGTCAAAATGACCCAAGGTCTCAAAATAATGAGGGTCCAAATAAAAATGATAATGGTCAAAATACTGAAGTAACTTGAAATTTTCCTAAATGTGTGTTTGAGGTTTTGTAATAGCTTATTCATCATAATAATGAATGAAACATTTTCACAAAAGCTTTATTATTTCCATAAATGATCATTTCTGGTCCTTTCTTCAGGATGGATTGTGGAAAACAAATGTGTCAAAATGGTGCAAGGCTAATGTTTTGCAGGAGTGAAAAATGAGAAATTGCAACTTGCTTGCATCAAAATGCAGGATTCTGATTCAATTGAAATCACTGAAATTAGATTTGTGATATTAAATTTAAAGGGACTGTCAACCACGAACGACGAAAAAATTAAAGTTCTAAAATACCGTATTTTTTTTTACAATTGTTAGTTTATATTGTTTAAAATATCACTACTGGTATATTACATTACTTGAAAAAAGTTCATATTTGCAGTATTTTCGGTAATAAATTTCGCGATGTGAAATCGAAAGTACATCGCGAAAATAGGGGAAATAATAGGTAAAATACCGTATTTTTTTACAATTATTAATTTATATTGATTAAAATATCACTACTGGTATATTACTTTACTTGAAAAAAGTTCATATTTTCAGTATATTCGGTAATAAAATTTCGCGATGTGAAATCGAAAGTACATCGCGAAAATAGGTGACATAATAGGTAAAGTACCGTATTTTTTTTTACATTTGTTAGTTTATATTGATTAAAATATCACTACTGGTATATTACTTAACTTGAAAAAAGTTCATATTTTCAGTATATTCGGTAATAAAATTTCGCGATGTGAAATCGAAAGTACATCGCGAAAATAGGTGACATAACGATTTACACACAATAAATATCGAAAGTAGATGGATCATTTTATATATAAAATATATACAATTCACTACGCATGCACAATTTGCATTTCTGGGTTTACCACGTGTCGATGATGATCAATCTACTGGTGTTATTTATAGTTAACTGGTAGTTAACTGGTAGACATACCCTGTAAAATTTATAACCAAATATACAGAAAATTTGAAAATTTAACAACTTTTTTCAAGTTATGTAAAATACCAGTCGTGATATTTTAATCAATTTAAAAAATACGGTATTTTACAACTTTTCTATTCTTCGTCGTCTTGGTTGACAGTCCCTTTAAAATGTAATCTGAATGATAAGACAAAGTGTCACTCATCACAAGCAGGTCAAATGTCAAAGATCAAGGTCACCGTTCGAGGCCTAATTATGGAAATGTAAGAAGCTTACATTTCTCCAACATGAAAGGTTTATCAATTACCTTCAACAGTGATAGGCATTACAAGATGGAGTGTAACACACAAAAACCAGGTCACTAGTTCTGAGGTCAAAGGTCAACATCACAAAACAAGGTCAATAGTTAAAACATTTAGCTGTTTTGCAATGAAGTATTTTGAAATAAATTTACAGAAAATACAAGCTCACTCAGCGGCACAACCATCTGGTTCAAAGGTAATGATCACAATTTAAGTTATTTTAATACAAAGAGAAATAAATTGAAACTTTTGTCTCAAACTAATATATGCCCTACTGTGGGGCAAATAGTTTTGACAGTGGCACTCTTGTTCAGAGTAAAGTTATTGTTATTAAGTAAAACATTGAAAACCAGGTTTTGAGTAATTGCCATGTTTTTTTTTCAAAAATTGTTATCTTAAACCGCATGTCTAGAGCAGTAATATTTACTATAATCAAGGTGCCTGAACCACGTGACTTTTTCGGCTATGTGTGGGACAATCGGATGTAAACAAAACGTCGCTTCAGGTAACGTTTTTGATTATTTCTTCATTATTTCAAAACCATTTTCAAAAAAACAAAGACGAGTGCCCGGTCATTGTAAAAAGACACAACTTTGTTAAGTTTGCGCAAAATTAATTAAGTATTTTTTCCAAAAAGTGCAACCGCGAGTTTGAAAACACATGAAGTGAAATGCTATGTGTGGTATATTTTTTGTTCAATCAACAAAAACATTGATTATAATATTGTCGAGGGTTTAAAAAATAGGGCGGACATTGTTATTCTTCATAGATAAGCTACTTACATTGTATAATTGCGCAAATACATCTAATTCGGAGTGTGTGTATATAAATGTTATACTGCTATGTGTGGGACACATTTTTTAAATGCTATGTGTGGTATACAAGAATTTGCCCGTCAGTTCTGCATTTAATATGAACACAGTTTTGTAAGAATCTAGAACATAAACTTTAGTCTGTCCTGAAAATATATCAAATTAACCAAATGTTACATTATTGAATACTGAAGTAATCGTGTAATGATTAAACAATTTATGTTTAACTGAACATAATTCTTATAAAAGCATACATGTTATGTTGAAATATAATATTTCTTTGGTTTACTTATTGTCTTTAAATAAATATAATGATTGATATTTCTGTCTGATTATTGAATTTGGTCCATTTTTTAATGAATGACAAAGAAAATAAGAGCACATGCTTTAAAATGGGTTTTACTTATATTGTTTTTCATATCTTCAGTATATCAAAATAAACACGTCATTAATAATAACATTACTTTATAACTAGCATGCACATGTAACAATAGAAATTAAAGCACCAAATACATAAAGAAGTACATTAGTATTCACAAAGAAATTGTAATCAGTCAATTTATGAATTTGCAAATCTTGCTATTCAAACATATGAATGCTCCAATTAAGTCATAACAAATGATCATCGCCAAAACGTCTTGACTTGTGGGGGTTATTATACCAACAAACATATTGAATTGCATCAATACTTCATTCACTTAAATTCAAATGAAATCTGAATAACTGAAAATAGTTTGAGATGTTTAATGAAAATACTCATTCGCCCCGGTCATGAAAGGGCGCTGCAAGATCTTGTTACCACTGCACCAAGTAATTAACATTAAATCATATAATGTTGTTCAATTTGTTGAAATGTCAAATTTTTATGTAATGTTTACTTTGATTGTTTTCTTTCCATGCAATACTTACACCATCTGGTAATAAAACAAACAGTCATTTAAACTTTGGAACATTTACTATACATGTTTGTATATGACAACTTTCCATTGATCAATATATCATTACGTCTCTTGAAGGTGCTTCCAAAAATAATTTAATCTCCCTGAAAAGAACAAAATACAAATGAAATAAACTGTTAAACTTAAAAAAAATAGCATGCGTGATATATCAGATAGCTCAATAGGATTTAGATACAAATACATGATTTTCCAGAAAAAAAATGTTATTGATCCTAGTGTCTATTTGTTTCAAAATGCTGTATGATCACTTTATGCTTATTTAATAACTATCGCCAGAGTCAAAAATGCCTACACATTCCTGCTAAAAAACACACAACTAACACTTTTTGTAGTTTTGTTGCAATAATATTCACATGACATCTTGCACAAACAATCCTTACGATTTTGTGTATTAAATAAGTGCATTAGTTGGCAGTAACAATTCACTGAAAATTCAACATTTTGTAACAATCAACTTTATAGAAACAAACAAGAAAAAGTTTGCCCAACGGAACTATTTTCCTGTCCGTGCGTGGGTGGCTTTGTGTTAGGAGATCCCCGACCGTGTTTTGACCTCTGCCACACTGTTCGCAAACAAATGGCATTCTAAAAGTAAACAAAATATGAATATAAGTTATCGACAATCATGATAAGTTTGAGTAACATGAACGTAGGATTATCATATTTAAGGCGCGCAAAACACTACCAACAATGTTTATTGACCAACTTTTGTTATTCAGACAGACTTAAAATATTATTGACGTTAATTTCAATCTTTCGATTCTCTAGTTAAGTTTGAATACCACACATAGCATTTAAAAAATTTGTCCCACACATAGCATCATTAAATTTTCATACACACACTCCGAATGAGATGTATTTGCGCAAACATACAATGTATGTAGCTTATCTATGAAGAATAACAATGTCCGCCCTATTTTTTAAACCCTCGACAATATTATAATCAATGTTTTTGTTGATTGAACAAAAAATATACCACACATAGCATTTCACTTCATGTGTTTTCAAACTCGCGGTTGCACTTTTTGGAAAAAATACTTAATTAATTTTGCGCAAACTTAACACAGTTGTGTCTTTTGACAATGACCGGGAACTCGTCTTTGTTTTTTTGAAAATGGTTTTGAAATAATGAAGAAATTATCAAAAACGTTACCTGAAGCGACGTTTTGTTTACATCCGATTGTCCCACACATAGCCGAAAAAGTCACGTGGTTCAGGCACCTTGATAATGTAGGTATATGACAGTGCTCCTCAACCTAGTTTATATGCCCCAAAACCTTATCAGGGAGGGGGGCATATAGATTGGCCCTAGTCCTTCCACAGGATTTTGTCCTTCCATTTATCAACACCCTGTTTAAAGAACTACTAACAAACATGAACCAGATTGGGAACTTGGGTACTTCAATATGTTGTTCTTTTTTTCCAACATACATGTAAGTGGGTTTTAAGGACAAAAGCAGAATGTTGGAACATCTGTGTCCTAAGGACTTAATTAAAGCATTTGAAATAATGCACAGAAAAATTGTCAATTGTCAGGAGATTCTTAGGTTGATTAGCAAAATTGTTGTTTTCTATCTTTGACTATAATACAAAAAATCTAAGGTGAGCAATCTAGGTCCAACCGGGTCCTCTTCTATTGTTTGAGACATACTTTCATTATTAATAAATGAGTCAAAATAACATCTAATAATTTATTAATTTTATTTATGTTTAAAAGTGAAGAACCTCCAAGAAGCGGATCAAAGGGTGCAACGAAGCATGATGCCAAATATGAAGCATCGATATTAGGGCATAGAGTTGGTCCTAATATTAAAAGTAAACCAAATGGAAACAATAGTGCAAAAAATGATAAGTTTGAGAGTCAAGCTGAGTCAATGGATACTAAAGTTGTGGCTAGTATTGCTGATGGATGTACAAATGATGAAGATACAATTGAGAAGAGGTAAATAATTTTACAAGTTGGATTATACGATTTTTTATCCCCCGCCAGAGGCCGAGGGATATTGTTTTGGCGTTGCCCGTCCGTCCGTCTGTCTTTCTGTCCTTCCGTCTGTCCGTCCGGAGCGATATCTTGGAAGTGCTTTTGCGGATTTCATTGAAACTTGGTATGAGTATATATATGGATAAAAGGATGATGCACGCCAAATGGCACTGTACACCATCTGATAATAACATAGTTATGGCCCTTTGTATCTTGTTAAATTGCTTTTTTTAGTGTCAAATATAACACTTTTGTGTCCAGAAGCATATTGGCGGGGGATATCAATTCAACGAATTTGCTTGTTTTACAACTATACATAGATTATTGTCCCATTCCGGTTTCACCGAAGGGGACTTATGGTTTGCGCTCTGCCTGTCTGTCTGTCTGTCTGTCTGTCTGTCTGTCTGTCTGTCTGTCTGTCTGTCTGTCTGTCTGTCTGTCAGTCAGTCACACTTTTCTTGCTTGGCAATAGTCTTGTTTATTCTTCTAACCCCTTCTTGGCATAGGGTTGATAGTATTTTGATAAAGTATTATCTTTTGAATTTCAATAACACTTTAAGCCCCATTCTGATTACTTCAGAGACACTTAAACATCCTTGTTGACTCTGATTTTGTGTACTTGATGTTTTGTATTGATGAATGTTATGGAACGTGAGAAAAACATATAATCCATATAATCTGCACATAGCCTGGACACCGTCATTGCTCTTTTGTCATAGAAGAAGTCTCCGTCTTCATTCAACAGAAATAAACCATAGATTGTATTGATGTGATTTGGCAGCCTCATATCAACTATGCATACATGTGGTAAGACCACATTTTCTTGTTCAGAGTACAAGTACAAATGTTAGTAAAGACTGTTGATGCTATCAAGAGTAAACTTAATAGGTTGACAAATCTCATTGAGAAGAATTACAGTGCACTCTTACCACCTGTCCTCATACTTGGAGTTATTTCATACATACATGTAAATGTTGTTTTTTCATACATACTTGTTGTCTAGCGCATCACTAAGGCTACACAAGCTATCAGCTTGGAACTTGTTAGTCATATAGTCGTATAGTCAGATACATATTAAAAGGAAGTGCAACGCATAAGAACCTTTATTATGCACTTCATTCGTTTTGAGTTATTTCCTGCTCATAATGTTCTGATCCCTGTTTATGAGAGGAATTCACCAGGCATAAACATGACTAATGCTGGGACAGTGAGAATGAAGCAGTGATTTGCAAATCAATTATCAATAAACAGACTATGATGATTCTAGTTTGAAAAATGTGCATTTTAAATAACCAGTTATACTTTATAGCTAATTTAGAGGAATAAAGGAGGGATTTTGCTCCAAACAAGTTTTTTGTTGTTGAAAAGTTTGAATGAGCTTTAGGTCATTGTCACTTAAAAAGATCACTTTCAGAAATCATGTTGAACTATTTAATTTTAGTACAATACAAAAAATGTATTTTACTAACCCAACAGTTTTGTTAAAACAAAATGATGAAGTCATGCAATATTGTAATGCTATTGTTAAAATGATCTATAGCCAGTATTTTTTTGTACTGTTTGTTTATTTCAGGTAAACGTCAATGGAAACATCCCTACACAGATTACAAATAATTGTTTATGTAATTGGAGCAATAGTGACAGTTTTAATAATATTTTGTTTAATTATCTTGAAAATGTTTTTTTGGGATGGAACACCTTCAACAACACCTAACCTTGACTTAGACGAAATAAAAACACAGTTACAAGAATTGCAAAGTAATATGAGAAATGAAATGATTGAGCTTAAACAAGGTTTCAGATCAAGTTTAAGTACAACAAAAAAAGAGCTGATGAACGAAATACCTGGCAATGAAAAAACTAAACAAACTTTTTTCGAACTTGTGAAAGATGAAATTGAAAATACTCAAAGGATAGAAACAATGGAAAACGAAATTAAAAGTAATAAAGAAACATTTGCAACAATTGACACAACTATTATGAAACTTAAAGAGAATAATGAAAATAAGCAACAACAACTTGAAAAAAGTATTACAGATAATATGGAAAGTATAAGGCAAACTATAGAAACAACTGCTAATGATTTTGGTAAGAAAAATGATACCACAAAAGGAATTGTTAATATTTTGGAAATAAAACATACTACCACAGAAAAGAAAGTTAAAGATTTTGAAATGAAATTTTCTACCCAAGAACAGCTGCTGGATAACATGCCTTCTTTTATTGAAGATGCTAAGCAGCAAGTAGAACAACTCAATATTGCCATGGACAAGTCAAAAGAAGTTTTAAAGAAGTACGGCGATACACAAAAAATAATTCAGCAAAACACTTTTGACAAAGGTATTTATATCAATCGTGTCCATTGTAATAATTATCCCCACGCTTTTCGGAGAAAAAGTGGGGATATTGTGGTTATCTCCGTCTTCTGTCCGTCCGTCCGTCCTGCCCACTATCGCCTCCTACACTATAAGCAATAGAACCTTGAAACTTACACACATGGTTGCTATGAGCATAAATGAGACCCTGCACTATTTGGAATTTTGCTCTGACCCCTGGGTCAAAAGTTATGGGGGTTGGGGTGGGGCCGGGTCAGAGATTTTTACTCATTTTTTTAGGTTATTTTACTATAATTTCTTCATTTGTACACCGATTCACTTCAAATTGATACTGAACCTCTCTTATGACAATACAGTCAATCTCAACTATGCATGGCCCCATTACCAACCCTGGGGCGCCCCGCCCACATAGGCCACGCCCACCCAAAATTGCCTTTTTACTATAATTTCTTCATTCCTACATCGATTCACTTTAAATTGATACTGAACCTCTCTTATGACAATACGGGAAATCTCAGCTATGCATGGTCCCATTACCAACCCTGGGGCACCCCGCCCACATAGACCACACCCACCCAAAATTGCCTTTTAGTATAATTTCTTCATTTCTACACCGATTTACTTCAAATTGATACTGAACTTCTCTTATGACAAAACGGTCAATCTCAACTGTGCATGGCACAATTACCAACCCTGGGGCGCCCCACCCACATAGACCACACCCACCCCAAATTGCCGTTTACTATAACTTCTTCATTTCTACACCAATTCACTTCTAATTGATACTGAACTTCTCTTATGACAATACGGTCAATCTCAACTATGCATGGCCCTATTACCTACCCTGGGGCGCCCCTGGGTCAAACATGCGGCGTGGGGATACGCGTCGGCCTCTGCCGCGCCATTTCTAGTTATTTATGTGATTGAAGACAATTTGTTCCAAAAGGAACTTTACTGTGTTAACGTGTTTGGAACATCTGTGTTGATACAAACAAATGTTTCTTAATGTGGTTCAGCTGTTTAATTAATTGCTTATATTTTTTTTCATTTATTTATTTATATAATCAAATACATTGTTTTAATCAATTGTAAGCCGTTTTCTTCATAGAAAAATAAGTGAAAATAATTCACTTTTCATGTAATTTTGGTTGCCATTCATATGTCAGGGGTGACAATGTTTTGTTGTTGGTTGTAACCAATTAACATAAACGAGAATTCAAACTTTTTAACGGTTAAATCTGTTAGGCAATAGCCAATTTTTTATTTATAATTTATTAAACACTCATGAATCATGACCAATTTCATTTCAGGCATGTTAGTATAGAAGAACCAGGAATTGCACTGGTGGGCATGAAAAGGACAACTTACAATGCAGTGAATAAAAAGGGAGGTAAACATAAAATCACATTTTTATGTAAAATTTGAATAACACATCAATCTTAGGATCTTATGTATTGGTAATTGCATATCTGATGTTTCCAATTTTAGCTCAACTGTCATAGCATTCTCAGGGAAAGATATTTCGATGCTTTTTATTCGTTGTGTTGTTTCCCTCATGCCTTATTTTTTATTTTTTAAAAATCTCCCTAACCAGTCGCATGTTTTTCATTAGCATAATACATACTTGATTGACCCTTTTTAAAAGTTGCTCAGATAAATCTGATCAGCTAAATAAATAAAGTCTCTGACAATAATATTCAAATATTTAGTTTGTAACATTGAACAATAGCAGTTAATAAAGTTTGTTCAAAATTGCTCCATTGGTCTTAACGGTCCATGCCACAGAGATTGCAATATAATGCCAATTTGAGTGGAAGACATTAAGCATTTCACTTGTTAGGTACATCCCAAAGCATGTGTTTTCAACTCATTTTTAACAACTGGGTGGATCTCACTCAAACTTCCACAGGTCGCCATGGTGTAATGGATATGATGTCCGCCTAGCGACCGGGAGGTCACGGGTTCAATCCCCACCGTGGGAGCGTTCTTTAGATTTCCCCCGAAGACACCAAGTACTGGTTCTAGGCCCAGGAAACGGACTCGAGAGCGTTTATATAAGTGTAAGGCTTTCGATGCAATCGAGCTAAAATAAATAGGTTTAAACTACACTAAACTTCCACAGCTGAATTACCTTAAGGTGTAGATGATTTTGTGAAGAACAATGGCTCTTAAATTGTCTGTTTTTCCACCATTTAGTTTCCATCTCCGCCTTAACTACTTGGTATATATTGCTCATATTTTCACAGTTCAATAATATTGATATATGAATGTTCCAAACAGAGGAATTGCGGTTGTGACATGGTTTGCAGAATAATAGCCACCTGTTTGATTGTAATTTATTAACCAGGTTTTCCGAAGGAAATAAACTGGTTATTAGTCCCCTACCGGTTTCACCGGAGGGGACTTATGGTTTGCGCTCTGTGTGTCTGTCAGTCCGTCAGTCTGTGAGTCTGTCACACTTTTCTGGATCCTGCGATAACTTTTTAAGTTCTTAATATTTTTTCATGAAACTTGACATAAATAGATGGCAATATTGACATTATGCACGTCATTTCATTGTGTTCCTAAGTCAAAAATTATGGTTGCTATGGCAACAAATAGACTAGAAATACTGCTGGAAATGGTCGTTTTCTAGATCCTGCGATAACTTTAAAAGTTCTTCATATTTTTTCATCAAACTTGAAACATGGATAGATGGCAATATGGACATTATGCACGTCATTTCATTTTGTTCCTACGTCAAAAATTCTGGTTGCTATGGAAACAAATATACTAGAAATACTGCTGGAAATGGTGGTTTTCTGGATCCTGCGATAACTTTAAAAGTTCTTCACATTTTTTCATGAAACTTGAAACATAGATAGATGGCAATATGGATATTATGCAAGTCATTTTATTTTGTTCCTACGTCAAAAAATTCTGGTTGCTATGGCAACAAATAGACTAGAAATACTGCTGAAAATGGTGGTTTTCTGGATCCTGCGATTACTTTAAAAGTTCTTCATATTTTTAGCTCACCTGTCATGAAGTGTGTGTGACCGTGTGATGTCCGGCGTCCGTTGTGCGTGCGTGCGTGCGTGTGTGTGTGTCCGTCAACAATTTGTTTGTGTAGACTATAGAGGTTACAGTTTTCATCCAATCTTTATGAAATTTGGTCAGAATGTTCATCTTCATAAAATCTGGGTTGGGATTGTATTAGGGTCATCAGGGGTCGAAAAACTAGGTCACTAGGTCAAATAATAGAAAAACGTTGTGTAGACAATAGAGGTCACAGTTTTCGTCCAATTTTAATGGAATTTGGTCAGAATATTTATCTTGATGAAATCTGGTTTGGGATTGTATTTGGGTCATCTGGGGTCGAAAACTAGGTCATTAGGTCAAATAATAGAAAAACGTTGTGTAGACAATAGAGGTCATAGTTAACGGCCACCGGAAAAACTTTGCGAAACCGAAATTTCGCAAACTTAAGTACCCTTTTTCTTAAAGATTTGCTACTTTGAGACATAGTATGCGATAAAAGTCTTATCGTTGATTAATAATTGGTTATTTTCACTCAAAAAACGCGTTTTCTTCACTATGAAATTTATAAGCAAAGTTGGGGTTCCCATGGGATTTTTGCATTTTCCCATGGGATTTTTGATTTTCCCATGGGATTTTTTCTCCCATGGGTTTTTTTTTCTCCCATAATTTGCAAATGGGAGAAAAATCCCATGGGATTTTGAACATTTTAAAAAACGTGTTTTATTTGCGTTTGCAAGTATTTTAACGTTATTTAAGGACTGTATATTGGTTTTATGCCAATTATATATAAAAATATTTAGTAATAAAAAAATCCCATTTTAAAATGGGAGAAAAAAATCCCATGGGATTTTTTTCTTATTTTGGGAGATTTATTCATGAAACTTTCAGAAACATCATATTTTATGATATGATGAACAACTACGATATTTTAATGCGTTTAGTCGTGTTTAAAAAAAAAAAAAAATCCCATGGGATTTTTAAATCCCATGGGATTTTTAAATCCCATGGGATTTTAAATCCCATGGGATTTTTTCCCCCATGGGATTTTTTTCCAATGGGATTTTTCAGTTTCGTAAGCCGAATAAGTTTCTTAATGCGAAAAACAACAATAAAGGAAATAATAATTATAATTTTGAATAATAAATTGAATAATATAAATAACATGAATATTTTTAAAATGAGTTACAATTAAAGGTTTATGCTAGTAGAACTTATCATTTCTTGTTCGAGCAGATGGTTGAGTCCAATTGGTGAGTATGCCAGCTTAGAACCAGTATAAATGCATCGCAGACAGACAACGCTGTCATACTGTACACACCGCTGAGTAACAATCTTTATTGCATTTCATTTTGCAACAGAAAATGAACTCCGTAGTATAATTGATCTTATATATGCCCTCTGCTTTTGAAAGCGTGCAACACATTAACATAACAATAAATCCATGCCAAAAACTATGTGCAAATTCCATTCAAAGCTATATACACATTATAAAGGTCAGATGACCCGCGTCATGCGAAAATGGGTCTTATGTCATATGCGGCCGAAGTTGGTCCATCCTAGCTTGTCCAACCGCGCAGTCTGGTCAGGTACTACGCTGACTGATATATAAAGTCAAGCCATGATTCGTGGTCTCATATCCAAACTCGGTAGCTCCTGTGCGAAACTTTCACCGGAAACGACGGCACCGAGACGGGCGCTCGAACTTTGCGGATGCGCGTTATATGTTATATATAATAGCGCGATGTGTTTTTTCTTGCCTCAAATTAGTAAGCCCAATCAGCGTTTTATTGTGTTCTTTGCTTCTACTATTAACAAGAACTTCAACTGATACGAACATGAATTTTATTTTAATATGTTTATTTAATGCTCGGAAAACTCATTGTATATTTAGACTACTACTTATAAAACAAAGTCGGGTTTTCAACATCTGTTTTCGGCAAAAAAATTGTTATTCCAAACCAGATTTTACGCACTTTACTGTACAAAATACCGTTAGGGCCACCGTGGTTACTCATTAAAATCCAGAGGGCGAGAATGCGAGAACGCGAAAGTACGATGACGACAGTGCGACAATACGATGGCGACAATGCGTTCGTACGATTGCGAAAACGCGCTAGTACGATGACGACAATGCGACAGTGCGACAATACAATGGCGGCAGTGCGATAGTACGGGGGCGACAATGCGATAGTCATATCGTACTGTCGCCGTGGTATCATCGCAATGTCGCCATCGTTCTATCGCATTGTCGCCATCGTATTGTCGCACTGTCGCCATCGCATTTTCGAATTGCCGCCATCATACTATCGCGTTATCGCATTGGCACCATCGTACTATCGCACTGTCGGCTATCGCCATCGTATTGTCGCACTGTCGTCATCGTATTTTCGCACTGTCGTCATCGTATTATCGCACTATCGAACTGTAGTATTGTCGCCATCGTACTATCTCACTGTCGCCATCGTATTGTCGCACTGTCGTCATCGCACTGTCTGATTGTCGTCATCGTATTATCGCGTTCTCGCATTGTCGCCATCGTACTATCGCATTGTCGCCATCGTATTGTCACCCTGTCATCATCGTATTGTCACATTGTCGCCATCGTACTATCGCGTTCTCGCGTTCTCGCCCTCTGGATTTTAATGTGTAACCACGATGGCACTAACGGTATTCCGTAATACTGCTAAAGCACAGTATGATTAGGTCACTCCCAATGCTCAAATCTCTATGTCTATTTTAGTAACAACACATGTCTATGGAAGGATATTTAGGTAAAAGTTACATCATTCGTGGTGAATATTTACATTATGACTGATGCTTATTCTAATTTGCTTTATGACAATTCCAACATGCTTGTTGTCTATTCGTTTATACTTGATGATTGCTGCAACATTACATCATTCATGAATAATATTTACATTATGCGTGATGTTTATTCTAACATGCTTCATGACAGTTCCAACATGCTTGTTCTCTATCGGTTATACTTGATGATTGTTTCAACATGCTTGGTGACTATCCAATGTTTGTGTGTTCATTATTCCTGAAACCAGTCATAATCGGTTTTGCCACTAAGCGTCATTAACAACGGCAGTTAGCAACAGGCAGTAAGCAGAATGCAAGTTACTAAATTATGACATCAGGTGGCGCGCGTTTATTTTCCGTATGTTGAATAAATTACTTTTCGGAAAAAAAGCGAAAACATCCGAATCATTTTGACTAGTAAACTGAATAAGCTGAATTAGTTCCCTTCGTTATATAATCTCCATTAAACTAAATACGTTCATTATTGCCATGAAGACCAGTACGTTTACACAATGAATTGACTGCCGTGAATGTTTTTGATATTTGTAAGATGCAATTGGCACTCAAGAAATTATACATGTATTTTATTCAGAACATAACGGGGCTGATGTGTTGGAATTGTGGCTCTTCCCTAGTCCAAATAATTACAGTAGACGTAATCTACCGATGTGCATTGCATATCGACCTCATATTTATAAAGTAGCCCAAACCCCCATTGCCACAGACCTGTGCGTGAAACTTTCAGATTTCTCTAGTCTATTTACCATGCTATAATTACAATTTCTATAAACACATATTTATCATGTTATGACTATATAATGTCTGTGGTATACAGAGAAACCTGAAAGTTACAAGTACTCGTGTCTAGTACTGTACAACTATTGTACTCCTCGTTGAGAAAACAACTACTTCATCTACATGTATTAAAATATCATAAAACATAATTTTCAATCAAGTTGGAAAAAATCAATAAATAAATGTCATATAAACAGGTTTGTCATGAACGTTGACGTCGCTCTTGGTTACCAGAAAAATTCCCACGCACGGATTTCAACCGTCATTGTTTACAATCAATTAAGTGCATAAGTACTTGAATTTGTATTGTGTTTTTTAAAAGTGTCCAGCTACAGGTGGTTAGCGTGTGGCTATAATACTAGTTAGTGAAAACATATTTTGGAATGATAAGTAATCATATTATAACGAAAAATCAACTTTTCTTAAAAAAATAAGTTAAATATATATTCAACATGGTATCCAACTCGAAATCATCCGAAAACGGGATGCATCGTTTTAAACAGCCATTACTTCATCAATTTTGCGATTTTCACGATCTTGGTCTTATTCAACGCAGAAATAAATTTCCTTTCTGGAAATGTATATGTCATTGCAATATTTTTACAAATACTGGGTCAACTTTTAAAAAATAACACGATACACAACTCGCGTGACCCAGCTGTGATCGATCAGACAGTATTCATGACTGAAATCTTCACGGGGAAATGGGCATTTTCCCTGCAAAGTTCACGAACCTCGATACCATTATTCAATAAAACGTATGAAAAAAACATTCTTACCGTGCTTGCCGTAGAATTATGCATCAAAACTAACTGTCCAGCGCATTTTCAAACCTTTGTTTACATACATTTCAACGAACTGACATTTTAAACACAAGAGTGATTTCATTGCTCCAATGCGGAGTTGTGTCTTTACAACTGGAGATTTCATTCATAAATACGGTCTGATCGATAACAACTGGGTCAAGCGAATTATGTATAGCTTTATTTCTTAAAATTTGACCCAGCATGTGTAGAAATATAACAATATATATACATTTCCTAAAAGGAAATTCATTTCTGCGTTGAATAAGACCGGGTCATGAAAATCGCTGCAAAATTAATTTAGTAATGGCTGCTCAAAACGATGCACCCCGTTTTCGGATGATTTCGAGTTGGATACCTTGTTATATATAAAACGGTAGTGATTTTTTTTTATATAGAAAATTTGATTTTTCGTTTTAATATGATTATTTATCATTCAAAAAGATGTTTTCACTAATTATTATCATAGCCACACGCTAACCACCTGTGTGTCCAGCACGTGTGCCGGGAGAACAGGGCTTAATGTATTTTTTGTTAAGCTCTATAATATTTATATCCAATCTGTATGAAAAAATGTCGGTGAACATTATTCCGGTGTTAATTTTTGAAAATATTGAGGCATTCGTTAATTATGGATCTAAAACGGAACATTAATCCGCAAAAAAAACACCGGGCATATTGCATATTAGATCGGACACATGAAATTATTTCGAAAGAAAGCAATTAGAGTTTTAAATTCTACATGAGTAAGTCTCGCTGTGCACGATTACGCTCTTACTGCTCGTATATATTTGACTCTTGGCAAATACCTAGTGTTTTATTTTGCTTAATCTAAATTGTGTCATGCATCTATATGTACTTAAAGCAGCATGACCAACAGCTCTTTCATATGTGAAAGAGATTGACACGAAATACCTACCCATCTATAATAAAGTTTATATGTGCACTTCAATATTATAGTTTTAAAGCATTTTATGTGGTGCAATATAAAAGTACTCTAGTAAATTTGAAATTATGTAATCGATTTCCTCTCAACATACATGCAAAGTTCCAGATAACTTTTTCAGCAAAATCTTGGTTTACACTCTATAATAATCCAGCCTTAAAGTCTATTATTAATTATTTTTTTTTCAGGTAAATATAATTTTTGGCACATCCGCATTTAGGTTTATAGTCTAAGAAGAGCTAATGACAATTGCCGGGTTACAGCAGACTTTTTGCGATAAAAGGACCAGATAATGGAAAACGTTCGGCTTTTCGACTGTTGTAAAGATGGTCTGTTATTCATAATAACGTTAAAGTGCTGTTGATTTCATAATTGTAATGAGGGCCTAGACGAGTGGGAACTCATTGATAAAATGTTTACATTATATGCATTGATATTGAGTTTTACGCATGATCACACATTTTGAATTCTTATTTTATTTTTCCAATGTGTAACCGTACGCACAGAATTTAAGTCTACTTTTTTACTAAATTTAATTCAATTTTTTACGACTTTAAGCGTCTTATCTGGAGCTCTGCATACATGCATTAGTAGCATATATTGAAATATATCCATAGACTTTCTTTGGTTATTGAAGGTAAATTACTGTACAAAAATTATGGTTAGTCATTAACCAAAAAAAAGTTAAGTCTACAAACACGCGGTTAATTTCGGTTCAGTAGCAAATATCTTACAAAGGTGCGCAACTTCTCCTATAACATAAAATTTCCGTTATACGCCGTAAATTTCCGTGGTCCTCCGTAGCATTTCGGAATGACTGTCAATTGACATCATTGTATCATGCATGATAGTATGTTGCTTTGTGCTTGGGTGAAACTCACATCTTACCATCGCGTTAATTTATTAAACGCATTAATATTTGATTTCATTATGCACTGCGCCTATTGCACAAGTCTCTCTGCACAAACCAACATACACATATGCAGCATGCAATTAACGAACAAGAATGTTGCATCTGTACACATGCATGATACCATTAAGCAGAATGTAAATAGACATTGGACATCAGGCAAGATGTAAGTGTCCATCAAGCATGAAAAGGTGTCTACATACTAATTGAAAGTACCATCAAGAATCATGACACAGTCACAAAGAAGGATGTAATTTTTACCTAAATACCCTTCCATATTTGACGGCACTGTGTGTTTGCTTAATTTCACTGAAGAACGTCTACTGGTAAATCTTACAAAAAAAGTGATAAATAAGACTGAGTAGCAATTTTTTTGGCGTTGCTGTTTAACGTCAAATTTGGCCTTTCAACGAACTTCTTAAAAGCCCATTGAATTTTAATGAAGAAGTTTCCCGCTTGTAGGTCCGAATGAATTAAATCAAATTTTGCAATTAGGCAATTTGATAGAAATCCCCATAAAACATTGCACATAGCTTTCTGAAATAAACAGGCCACATTGAACGCATTCACGATATCCAACAGCTCTCTTTGCAAAGACCTATCTAGTGTTTCTTGGCCGTGTAAGATCTATAATTAGAACATCGTCACCTAAACATCTACTAATAGAAGAGCATATTTTGGAGGAAACAAATTCAATAAGAGTATAAAACGTCCACGATCAATAATGTGTAGTTTGTTAAAGATATCACGGCAGTAAAAACATAGCACTTTAAAGAGACCACAATCTGGTACATTTGGTCAATTTTTGCGTCCGTGGCGGACAATACATTTTTAAAAAGAAAGCGTACAAAAAAGCAAACACAAAGTTCTTCGTAAGCTTGTTTTAATCTTAAAAACACATAATCGACAGTCATTCCAGTCAAATACAATACTAACAGTCAGCACTCTAGAGATCAAAATTGCGGATATAAATATTTAATTCAGGGATATCAAGTGTATCAAGTTCGAATTCCGGAAAAAATAGACGGTAGTCTGGGGCATTAGGTCCCTTACAGGGATAAAAGGTAAATCCCCGCCCGAGCCGTAGCTAACTGATTTATTGTAGTCTTTCTAGTTGCAATTTCTGGTGAGTACAATGCGGAATATTACGGATATTTGCAACATGTCGAAGATTTTCGGAAAGTAGCGAAGAGGTTTTCGTCAGTTAATATTCATGTCCGTGCCGGCCGCTAACTTATCAGAATCAATAAAAAAGAACCAGGAAAAATCGGTACCGATCGCAAATTTCCGGAATTCCGATAAAGCTTCAACATAATTTGTTCTCAAATGATCGCGTACTCGAACGAATCTGTCCCTACGCCTCCAACTCCCTTTAAATCTCATCGGACGTACATTGATCTCAAAATCTATCCTTGACGACTCAAATCATATTTCCTGAATAGTTTGGCCTATTGACGTCCCTGTAATTATAACAATGGTCTTTTGGATAAACACCGCTAAGTTGTTGCAATATAATAACCGTTTAAAATAGTTACCGGTTTTCATTTAATAAAATGATTAAGTCATATTCGAGATTTCAGCGATTGCCAATATTTTGCTTTTGTTTCTCATAAGCATATGGTGCTTGGTATCTGCTATTGACTCCTATGTAGATTGCAAATATTACATAACCCTTACAGCGGCCGAGCGCAGATATCTGCATTTGGCCGCTAAAAAGAAAAATCTTTGCGCATTAATTTAATTCAAATCTCATTATCATAATCAAAATCATCATCATCGTCGTCGTCGTCACTACTACCACCACCACCATCATCATCATCATCATCATCATCTTCTTCTTCTTCTTCTTCTTCTTCCTCCTCCTCCTCCTCAACATCATTAACAACAACAGCAACACCAACTTAACATCATCATCAAACAACAATAAACATCGGTAGCATACAATGTGCTTCATCAACCATACATAATTATATGCGTTAAAACACCATAATAGAACAGCATGAATGAAGCTGTCTATTACTCTTTTATATTTCCTATACCAATATTTTTTTTTCGTTAATTGAAGGACTAGTTGAAATCTTCTATAAAAGCCCTCCCACCCCCCCCCCCCAAAAAAAAAAATAAAAAAAAATAAAAAATAATAATAATAACCCTAGCAAGCAACAATAAACATAGGTTAGTTAGTATACACTGTGCTTTAGCAACCATGCATAATGAATGTTTATGACTTCGGACCGTTGTGATCAAATTTAAAAAAGCAAGATGGTATGTATGCGGCACACAACACATAGATAATTATAGTTTTATACCTTAAACGTAGTTCATCAAAATAAAGATAAGTTATTATCTATGTAATACTTAAATTAGGTTTATAATGTATGCATATTTGTCTAAAACTTGTGAAATGTGATTCGTAAGCCGACGACAACATTATCATTCGGACCCTTCTCCCCACCTAACAATCGAGATTAAACACCTGTGGAGATCCCGATCTTATCAATGAATAAACCGGTTCAATGATGTCAAGTCAAATAAAACATACTATTACTATCCAAATAAATATCTATCAAAAAATGTAAATTGATATACCTACTTAACTAAAACTAAACTTAAACGATTAGCAAGAAAAATATATAAAGAAGAAGCAGGCAAAGTAGACAAATTAATTGTAACATATGTTTTCTCAGTCTCCCACTGTTGAACAATATAAATAGTATTTATCGCCACCCCAAAAGGGATCTTTATCACACGTTTGGCTCAACTAATATATAATTGTGACAGGACAAACTGTCAACAAATACCTTGTTAATGTTTTATACATAACTCCAATCAAAGGTCAACTTCCAAGGAAACTGCGGCATGTTAAAACTGTTGATTATGACAAAATGTTGTTTAGTACAAATCAGTACAATAGCGTCTGTTATGTGGCCTATACTAATCCAGTTAAATAAAACTTTAATCGCAGAAAAGTTTAGATTCTTTACACCTTTAAAGGGGCCTTTTCACAGATTTTGGCATTTTTTTTAACTTATTCATTAAATGCTTTATATTGATAAATGTAAACATTGGATCATAAAAGCTCCAGTAAAAAATCTAAGAAAAAAAAAAAAAAAGGAAATGTACATTGCCCGGAGCAGGGTTCGAACCAGTGACCCCTGGAGTCCTGGCAGAGTCCTGTAGTATAAACGCTTATGCCTACTGAGCTATTCCGCCGAGTACACATTCTCGACGTATTTTATACCTTATATAAGCAATCTTCGTAGTTTCACAAAATTTAACGACAAAAACAGAACTCTCCAAATTATTCAATCGTTTCGCGTTGCAACGCTTTATAATTTTTAGGTTTTAAAATCGTCAAAAGATGCATATAATGGCTATATTAGAGCATGGTAAATGTCCAGTATTACTGTTTCCTCACAAATATCATAACTAAAACGAAAACTTACGAATCTGAAACAACTTTTTTCAATTTTGTCAATTTACCAACGCGTGAAAAGATCCCTTTAAGAAAATATATATAACAGTTCTTTCCTGTTTTAACAAAATGATACATTTAAAAATAAATTATGAAGCATCGCTAGCAATATTAGAAAGAGAAGTAGAAGGAGAATATTATCAATAGTAGCAGTAGCAGCAGCAGCAGCAGTAGCAGCAGCAGCAGTAGCAGTAGCAGAATCAGTAGCAGTAGCAGTAGCAGTAGCAGTAGCAGTAGCAGTAGCAGTAGCACTAGCAGTAGAAGTAGCAGTATCAGTAGCCGTATCAGTAGCAGTAACAGTAGCAGCAGCAACAGCAGCAGGAGCAGCAGCAGCAGCAGTAGCAGTAGCACTATCAGAAGCAACAGCAGCAGCGGCAGTGGCAGCGGCAGTGGCAGTGGCAGTAGCAGTGGCAGTAGCAGTGGCAGTAGCAGTGGCAGTAGCAGTAGCACTATCAGTAGCAGCAGCAGCAGCAGCAGCACTGGCAGCGGCAGTGGCAGCGGCA
The DNA here is from genome assembly GCF_020536995.1 of Dreissena polymorpha. NCBI lineage: Eukaryota > Metazoa > Mollusca > Bivalvia > Myida > Dreissenidae > Dreissena > Dreissena polymorpha. The sequence goes on from NC_068369.1 coordinate 11,091,871, forward strand.
GTGGCAGTGGCCGCGGCAGTGGCAGCGGCAGTGGCAGCGGCAGTGGCAGTGGCAGCGGCAGCGGCAGCAGTAGTAGCAGTAGCAGTAAGAGTAGCCGAAGCAGTAGCAGTAGCGGCTTTTTGCTTTTTTGTTTTAGAAGTGTTTGTCGTATAAGAAGAACGCAAGGAAGACAAATTAATTGTAACATGTGTTATCTTAGTCTCCGTTGTAGTAGTATTTGTTGTATCTACACAGCCATTTTTCAGTCACCTGAGAGACATGTTTTTATAAGAGATTTAATTGTGGACCAATACATCGTGTATTAATATCAGTGTACCCACTGGGACACCACATGGGGCGAGGATTAACAGATAAACTAGGCCTTCAATTAATTATGCGCCTAGAGGCAAACAATACTATAACTTACTGATAATTTTAGGATTGGGATGTGTTTGTATCTTATTTGAAATTAGCTAGCTTAATTCAAAAACTAATTATAGCCTCAATATTATCACAAGAACATCATCACATATTCATTGTGCAATATATAATCATATCACCATCACAATATGCCAGAGCGTTAGTATTTATTGTGCATACATATCCTACAGCAACATTTACAAAACTTATTACAAACCAACCGCTCAAGCTTTAATTAAGATTGATTTCAATTTATATTATGACATACATTAAAGATCTCTGTCAATTAATTAAAAAATAGCTTGATGCTTCGTACTCAGCGATTTAAATAAAAGAAACGTTGCGTACACAATAATTGGGGTTAATAAAAAAAGTCTGCAATTAAAATAATCAAATTTAAATAATACTAGATTTAGTTTCAAATTGTCGCTCAAAAAATGTATCAGTTATATCAGTTACTAGGGAATCGATTTGTTTAATCTCCGCAATCCAATAATAATTATGGTGTTTGTATGACAAATTAATAGCTATTCGTCATTGAATGTATGATACTCATAAAAATATTGAAACAATAACCACAACAACAACAACATATGTGATTATGTATATATCTTCTTCAGATACTCTGTGTCATACTTTCAAAATTATCCTCATAAGATTCATAATAATAAAATAAACACTATTGCAATCTTAGTAAAAACCAACTTAGCCGTTATGCTAATGATTTTATGTTCAGTATGCGTGTACATTTCAATATTATATAACAACAAGTGTTCACAAATACCTATGTTTAATAAATATTAAAAACATGAGAACCAATGAAGGTATTTCATTTTAATAGACTAGTTTTACCGTGTGTGTACATTCATATAAAATCTTTTGAAAATCACACTTGAGATAATGTCTTTAGGTTTTGCTATTTCTAATCGATTTAAACACCATAAAACCACCGTATTTTCTCTTACATTCTAAATTTTCTTACATTTCCTTTTTAAGCCAAAATATTTCATGTTTTCATGATTCTAAATTTTCGGACATACGGATTTTCGTACAGTCAGTTAAACAGCGCTATTTTATCAGATTTTGACCCTGTTTTTGCTTATCTGATGACCCTTCGGTCATGCATTTTTACAACCGGATTAAAGTAATAAAACAGAATCATGCCTAAGGGCAATCGACCATTACATTTGCGTACTTGGGTAAATTACCTTGTAAACCTCTAATAAGCAATGGTTCCTTCCAACAGCGTTTGAAATGATATCGTATTAAGAAAGCCAAACGTTTATTGTTTTTACTTTTTATATATTATTTCAGTTGATTGCAAAGCTGTTAAGTTGCATTTTTAAAGTAAAGAACGAAGGGAACAACACAATAAAATTATGTACACTGATGTATTATTTCTACTTCAATTAAATAATTGACAAACAAACATAACACACTTGTCTCTAAATATTTTTCGTATTTAAATTTTCCAACACGAAAAACAATATCTTAAGTGAACGGAAACTTATAATTATTACGGCATATAGTAAAAGCAGAGTTGTCTGAACCATAAGTAAAATAAAAAATAAAAAATGACACAGCTTATTTTTCCCTCAAGTGTTAATGATAATATGGATAAACAATTAAAAATACATAAAGTCAATTGTGTTGATTACTCGTTATTGAAATATTGCAATGCCAATTATAAGACATCTGATTAAAAACAAAATGTATGGTGGAATACCTAATCTGGAAATACAATCTAATGATACTATTAATGCAACAACAACAATCACATCTTTTCAAGCGCAATCAGAAAACTGCTACAGCTTTGTATTAACAAACATAAATATGTTTGTGCTTATAGATTTAGATAAACTTCAAATCTTTAAGCGTGCTATGAATTGAATATAATTTATATTTAAAAGTTTTGCTACTCTGTTGATAACTAGCAACAGCAAAAAGGAAGATACCATTTTTTATCATCTAATTTTATTTATATTTCATTGTTTATTTGTTTATGATCACAAGGATTGTTTGGATAACAGAGTGTGTCTAGATATACCGGTACCCTTAAAAATATTTTTATGAATTGCAATTAAGCGTAGAAATTAAACAGGCCCTAATACAGACACCATTTTTATCGGAATGCGATTATAGTTTCAATAGCAACTCGTAACGCTTTTTGGATTGAATGTGTGATGACTACTTTTAGCGACAAATTGACTTGGTCAAATACTGCATCTTAAACGGATAAATAAAATTGAAACCATTTATTTTCAATATTATCAACATTATTATTTAGTTATTAATACATTAAGCAGCAAACTCTATTAGTCAAAAAGATTTGATATAACATCCGAATTCACTGCAAAAATGAGCTGAGCGATAAGTTTTACGGTTGTTGAAATTGTTCATGATGAGAATGACGATGACGACGATGATGACGATGACGACGACGAGGAGGAGAAAAACGACGATAACAATGACGATGATGATGATGATGACACTGATGATGATGATCACGACGATGACGACCATAACGATGTTGTTGGTGATAGTGACGATAATGCTGCTGCTGTTGCTGATGACGATGCTGCTGCTGATGATGCGGTGGAGGCCTAGGAGCAGGACGAGGACGAGGGCGACGACGACGACGACGACGACGACGACGACGACGACGACGACGACAACGACGACGATGATGATGATGATGATGATGATGATGATGATGATGATGATGATGACGATGATGATGACGATGATGATGATGATGATGATGATGATGATGATGATGATGATGATGATGATGATGATGATGATGATGATGATGATGATGATGATGATGATGATGATGATGATGATGATGATGATGATGATGATGATGATGATGATGATGATAATGATGATGATGATAATGATGAGATGATGATTATGTTGATGATGATGATCATGATAACGTTGATAACGATGATGTTGATGAAAATAACGATACTGTAAGTAGTAAATTAACTCATTAATTGTTATTATAATACACAAGCACATGCTAATGGATCTGTATCCGCAAGGCGGTCAAATGGAAACTCACTTGGTATAAATATGAAAAATTGAATCAAAATATCATAATGCGGAGTGTTAAAATGTGTTCAAATCTAGCGAAATTGTTGCAGTACTTTTCTACCGAAACCAATGCTTAGCCCAGTTATTTTAAAAATAATTTCAAAATACCACGATACACGTCAATTGGCTAACAAATACATTTGTAAGTTTAACCTCACTCAAAAACAGTATTTATTGAAGACAGGGCGTCAACAATGTCCGAGTTTCTTCAACGTAGCTTAAGTACCTAAAGTACCTTTCCGTTTAATTTATCGCAGGATCCTGGGTCCGCACCCACAGTCTTTTAAAGTGTCTGCATTAAAAAAGATAATAATTGTTGTTTGTAATAATCTTTGACAGCTCATAAAAACATGTACATCCTCAATTCGTAGAGTTTCAGTATGATTTCATTTATTTAAAAAATAAAGACGGTTAACATATTTTATACACACATATATTAGTAGCTATACGCCATATAACATAGGACATAATGTATATTATAAATCAAAGCGCTGAAGGCACTTTAGTTGTTCGCCGTTGTCGTCCTTGATTAGCTTGTTCGCATTGCATATGATTATCATTGTGCACAGGCTAATCTTATTTGACGTGCATTAAGCCTCGTTTTCCATGAAAGCAGCCAATATGTGCATATTTTAATGATAAACACTAGACTGGCCAATGGCGTTTACAAGCTGGTATATACATTCACTGCTAGAGCAGAATCATTTGTCGTCTGCTGCAGACAGGCAGTGGTAATCGTTCCTAGCAGAGTGAGTTGTGGTTCTTGCCGTACTTAAGTCTTCTAAGCACCTACTGATTTGCATTTATTACCCATTCTCTTGAAACGCCGACTAATAAAGTGCGATAAACCGCCTTTAAGCACTTGGCACATTAACAAATAAGAACATTCCACACCTAACCGAGAACCGACGTCTTAAATCGCGAAACTATTACCAGAAATTGAATACCGCCAGAAACAACAATGTGCTCACTTCGATTAAATATAAATACACTATATTCATTGCGTCCTAAGCAATCAAACATATCAACCGAAAATACCAGCGAATACAGTATTATATATGACATCGATCTTATATATCGCCTCAGACATGCGAGAGCGCCACGATGAGTGAAGAGTGTGTGTATGAGAGTTTGTTTACAGGTCCTACTGGCCTCTTCACGAGATTTGTGTAGCCCGACCTGAATGATGAATGAAATGGATGTAGTAACAGTTATATGAACACGATATATCCGTACCAATATCCATGTGAGCATATACTAATAATAATTAATTTTTTAATCGCCATAAGCTTGAAAATAAACGTAAATAGATACAACAAAGACCAATTCGGAGACTTTAAAATTTTTAAATTACCTCCCCTGCAATAGAAAATATATATGGAGACTCGCATTCTATGGAATATCAAAATCTCAATATATCTTTCTCCGAAATTTTTTTCTGGTAAAAATCATCTTAAATTTAGCTGTATATTCGTATGTAATTAATTAAACAAGAGTTATAAAAAGGCATTGCAAAAATATCGCGTTTTACTTGAATAAGTTACCTCCCTTAAGCCTATCGGAATATCAAAAATACGTATATAAACAAAACGCGTTCCTTGCATAAGTGATATTAAAGCGCGTGCCCGTGCCACTCGTCCTCCAAATACTTACTAAATATAGTACAACGTATCTACAATCATTGCGACTAACTCATACCTCAGTAAATAAGTAACCAGGATAAATATACGTTTAGGTAATTAAGATATAAAACATACATATAACAAGAAATATCTTTAAAAAAGATATACGGCGTTGATTGTGGTTGCAGTTAATGATAGGTAAAGACTTCAATGAATGAGATCAAAGATAGCGAATGTCTTTTTCTGTGCAGTTCTTAGCTGCAGCAAACGCAGTACGGGATGATACGCGGAGTTTTCGCGGCTTATTTTACATTATTACATATTGCTGGTCATAAACGTATAGATACAAAACAGAAAACCAAAAGAAGAATGGAAGTGAAACATATGAGTCAACCGGCCACACGCGAAGTATCCGTACATATTTTAAATATTTATACGCGCGTTCTTCGAACAAACCTGTTTTAGTGGTTTGTCTGGCGTTGCTATTTGATTCGATTATTAACAGTATCTAGAATCATTGCGCTCATGCTTAATTCATTAGACAATATGATGGCATAATTCTTGTTAAATTAATTAAAAATAATATTTATCATGGTATTGTTGTAAAACACATTAAGAATCTGTTATTGACATACCATATGCTGGATATCTTCATTTAACATCTGTCTGGTCTAAAGAAAATTCCAGTTCACCTAGTTCACGCTATAGCGTCTTTATTATGTAACGATTATTTTCCTGGCCGCGAACTCAGATCAGCACATAGGGTAGAGACGCAGCGATGACCTGTATGTAAACTCTGACATTCACACACAGTGACCGCAAATTGACCCGATATACCTCGCGAGTTGAAATGCAATGCATTAAAGTGAGTCTTCGCTTACACTGCTCTCTATACTTTAACATGTTAACATGTTGACAGGAATATGGAAGTTAGTACTAAATATGAGAACATAGCCTTTAAATGCAAACGTTCTCGCGCTGAAAATCTTCTGAAAATAAAAGGTGGACGCAAAAACTGTATTGATGTCGAGATTGAGTGTAAAACTGTTCTATCTATTAAGCCTTTTCATTAGATATAAAATTGTTTCATGCTGAACACGCAGTTAAACAGTTTTCCAAAGACGCGGACATGTTTCCAATGTTCTGGTCGTATTCTCAAATCAGCCAATGCAGTCAATGAAGTGTATTCATCTGTACTTGGCCGCGGGAAGTTTTATTTGAATTCTATTGGACGCTAACAAAGGTCAGGCTAAGGTGAAAAGCTGGCGTATACAGCTAACGCCGAAAAATTTACATGTTCCCTGTCTGCCGAACCCGATCCATGGACTATAGCCACAAGAGGTTTCTATGTACCTATGTAGCCGGATTGCGCCCTCAGAGCGCCCAACACCGACACAGATCACGCTACTCTCCGGTCAAACACAATACTGCATAGGACTGCTGCCTTTGTCACCATATTATCAGAATCATTAACGTGCAAAATGGAAACTTTCAACTGTCCTTTCACTTCATACACAAGCCATTGCCGATCTTCAATGATCGCTTATTTCCGAGAGATGCATTTTATTTTTTTTCAAACTTCGAATTTTGATATATGTTTAACTTATTCATTTAGATTACATTATTTTCACTATAAATATTGACTTTGATCCAATTATCATCTGAAAAATACGATTTCGCGATTTCTTCAAAGATCGAGCGAGCCTTTTTACCTGTTTACTTATATATATCTAATTTAAGGTTACACAGATGTAAAGTTGTCGTGGCCGATTGGTAAGGCGATGAAATTGAAATCTTTTGGGATTTTCCCGCGCAGGTTCGATTCCTGCCGACATCGCATACTTTTTGCGACGCGTTTTATTTCTTTTCTAACGTAATTTGATTTAATATAGCACATAAGCTATGTTTATTGTTAAATATGTTGAAAATTGTATGCACATCCTTCAATTTTAAAATTAAAACAACGTTATGGCTAAATTGATTAATTTACTGCTGAAAATACGAATGATGCATGTTGCATTTTTATTTTTATTTCAAAAAGTAAACGGTAAATCTGTTTATTTTTTGGTATTTTTGCTGTATATAGTGTTTCTATAAAAACTTAATTTAAAATATAACTTAAATGATACTATTTTGAATTTTATGACACTTTGTTTTTAACCGACCCAATTTTTACTTGGCTGAAATCACTTACATTTCATGGCGCTATTCCATAGATTAAAATTTGTAAAAAATAAATGTCTGTAAAAGAATACTTATTTCATCTTGTTTTAACTTTAAACACCTTTACTGCATCTGTACACACCAACTGCATGCCCATATTTGGAAATTTGAATGAATTATGGAACTTTTATATACCCCAGGGGTGAAAATAAACTGGACAAAAGCCGAGCGTGAGGGTGGTTTTGAAAAAATCGGTTTATTTTTTTTAAGCATGGAAAGCTACCTACAAATTTGCATGTAGTTTAGTGAAATGATGCTGATTAGGAAAATAATTAATTAAATTATATTTGGATATGTGCCCATTAGAGGTGCGCAAGCTTAAAAAGTTAGAATTACCGAAATTCCCGTTCTTACACGTTGTAGCATGGATCGGGTATTGAACACGATACACGTGTGTATTAGCACCTTACTGTAGTCCCGGCGGGGTTATCAACTGCACCAATACACCGGTAAGCAACCAGGGGAATATCATATGAAAAAAGAACTATCATGCATGTTTGATTTGTTAAAGTGTGTCACAAAATTTCCCTAACTGCCGATGTCGGCTATAATTTCGGTATAAACATGCAAAGAAATTAACATATATATAATGTTAATGCCGATAGGTTATTGGACATTTTGTATGTCAAATGTTCATTATTTGTATTAAAATTAAGACGATTGTATTGAACACGATACACGTGTGTATTAGCACCCTACTGTAGTCCCGGCGGGGTTATCAACTGCACCAATACACCGGTAAGCAACCAGGGGAATATCATATGAAAAAAGAACTATCATGCATGTTTGATGTGTTAAAGTGTGTCACTAAATTTCCCTAACTGCCGATGTCGGCTATAATTTCGCTATAAACATGCACAGAAATTAACATATATATAATGTTATTGCCGGTATGTTATTGGACATTTTGTATGTCAAATGTTCATTATTTGTATTAATATTAAGACGATGCTTATTTGCCAGAAAGCGTTTATTTCAAATTCAAAACAAGCAATAATCATACATAATACCAAAATATAAAACTAACAAAATGACAACACTCTCGCTTAACGCAACGTTCAGAAGCACGCGCACTTAACAAAATTATTGCAACTAATGCAAGCTGTAATTAATATGTGACTACTTGCTATACAACCAGTATCATGCGAAAATTGATCTTATTTAATTGTGGTTCCCTCTTTGAGTTTATGTTGCCTGTCGACTTTTAGAATAATGTGTCAGTAAGAAATGTATTGCTTGCTCTACAACCAGCATCATGCGAAAATGGATCTTATTTAATTGTAAATCCCTCTTTGAACTTAAGTTGTCAGTCGACTTTTAGAATAATGTGTCAGTAATAAATGTTTTTCTTCAGTTTCACATGTTTTTTTAAGAAAATTTAGTGAAAGATGCAAATGTGTCTTATTTATTTTTTTCTGTGTCTTCAATGTATCTTATTTATATGTGACTGCGTGCTTATTTTTTTTCAAGATGCAAATGTGTCTTATTTTAATTATATTCATGTCTTAAATGTGGCTTATTTATATAAGATAAAATGATATACTGCCAGTGTCATGCAAAAAAGGATCTAATTTCTTAATATCCACATTCACGCTTTGTTCTTTATTAGCACCGTCTTTAATTAGGCTATCTATTTAAAGTACAGATTACTGTGAACTTAATAATTGTGCAACAGTGATGTTGATCCATTATCGTTGTTAATTTAAAATGTAGACAACAAGTTAGCAATTAATGAAATCAGTTATTTTGGAAGTAAATCTAATTTTCTGTACAGTACAGTAGCCAGGTGGATGTGTATTGAGCGGATAAGATAGGGATCACCACAACAAGTTTCTAATACACAGTATAGACCTCCCCTATTATTATTAATTACCTGATTGGAATAAATAAAGTGTTAAAGATCATTTCATGTGAAAAGCAGGATTTCTGACATAATTTCAATCGTTTTGCTTTTATACACAATTTCATGGAACAATGAATATATTGGCGCGATGGAACACAATTTATAAATCAAGCTGACAGTATAGTATCATTTTTTAATTAAGTGTAATTTAATTCGCATCTCTCCCTTAACTCGTTCAATGACACGTGAACTTATATCAATTATAAAACATCACGTGCATCATTAAAAAAAAAATTTAATTATGAAAACATATATGTTCTACATGGTTTTGTTTAGTTTTTTTTCTCAACCAGAGAGACATTATAAAACATTGTTATATATAAAGCGCTTTACTTTTCTACATTACATAAAGATATATCGATTTTTTTGTTAAGTGTACGTGCTTGACATATTTATAAGAAGGCAGTGTTTATTTTCCCCTTTTCATCATCGCACATTAGTGTAACATAAATTTTAACACAATATATGTAGGGAAACTCATATGATTCGCGTAATGTGAAAATGATTATTATGCTATAATTCGACCACGAAACTTGACGTGACTTAATACCGGACATTATGGAATGGAGCTACGCTTGCCGTATTTGACATAAGACCCATTTTCGCAAATTATCTTATCAATGCTTATATGAATTTGATTGCTATAATCTAATGCGTATTCGACACGGAATTATTGTCAAGGTTTTTCATTTTGTCAATATTTATCATAGCAGGGGACATTGCTGACATCAATATGGATACTGTTTTCATTTTCTGTCGAGAAATGATATGACTTATTATCAAGATTATTTTATAGTACGGTAGCGTTCTCTTCACAAGTGAGATTTATTTGTACTGGTAAATTGCTCTTATACTCACCATTCGGACTCGACGATCGGCTCGAATAAAAATGTTAGTCGCTTAAAAGTACAAATTCATCATATTGAGCACGATTATTATTTTTATTATTATTATTATTATTATTATTATTATTATTATTATTATTATTATTATTATTATTATAATTATTATTATATAGCTTTTAGAAACTTATACCTTAAAAAAAATCCCATTGGAAAAAAAATCCCATGGGAAAAAAAATCCCATGGGACAAAAAAATCCCATGGGACAAAAAAATCCCATGGGATTTTTTTATTATTTTAAAACACGATATAACGCGTTGAAATCGCGAGAAATGCTCATCATTTGTTAAAAGGTAGTGTTTCTGAAGGTTACATGAATAAATCTCTAAAAATCATAAAAAAATCCCATGGGATTTTTTTTTCCCATAAAAAAATGGGATTTTTTTTCTATCAAAGTAAATTGAACGAAAATAAGCACAAATGCTTTAACAATGCTTAAAATCGATAACTAAGCACAAACGAACGTGTTTTATGTTTTTGAAAATCCCATGGGATTTTTTCTCCCATAAAAAAAGCTGGAGAAAAATCCCATGGGAGAAACCAAAATTCCCATGGGATAATGAAAAATCCCATGGGATATTACAAAAATCCCATGGGAACCCCTACTTTGCAAATAAAGTTCATAGTGAAGAAAACGCATTTAACAAGCAAAAATAACCAATTATTAATCACAAGTTAGACTTTTATCTTATACTTTATCACAAATAAGCAAACCTTCAAGAAAAAGGGTACTTAAGTTTGCGAAATTTCGGTTTCGCAAAGTTTTTCCGGTGGCCGTTCTAGATCTTCATGAAAAATTAGTTAACACCACTAGGAAACAATCAGTTTCAGGTGAGCCACGTTGTGCTGTTAAAGCTATCTATGTATAGTATAGATTGTTACAAAACCTTGTTTATCAATAAAAATAAATGAAAAAATGGCATTCTAAAACTTGTAGTCTTGGATAATATATTCATCAATTTGTAATCTACGACAATCTTTTGAGAAGAAAAACAAAGTTTGATTATTATTATACCACAACATACTGTGATTGGGGGCTAGCACAGGAATTCTAAATTATGTTCCTCAAAAAACAATGGGTTTGCATATTGTTGCTGTTTCATCCAGTTGTCTGGACCATTTCTCCCAAAAGAATTTTAAGTTCAAATATGAGATATTTAGGTAAATAAATTTCATTGAACTGATTGAAGGGATGCAGTGTCCAAGAACGAAAACGATTGCACCACAACCATTAACTATTGGCCTGCGGATAAATGACAAGCAATAAAAATTACACAATTGCGGTGATTTATACAGAAATATCAGTGAAATAAACTGGTATTTCACTTTTTTAAACAGTGAAAAATAACAGTGAAAATATCGATATTTTTCGCATTTTTTCTGGAAAAATCGATATGCCACCGAATCCAACAAATATCTTCTATATAGCCATCTTCTTCAAAAGCATCGTCAAACCAGTACTTTCAGTACTTTGATTTTAATTATTGATATGATACTAGTTGTACATACTTGTTTGGTCATACGTAAACATGTTGTGTATTTGATAGTTACCTTGTTCAAACTGGTTACGTAGATGACATTCCCTCCATATCCTAGAGTCATGCGTGCTGTCTGGCCATTTAGCTGTTAAACTCCGCACTCTTTTGTTGTGGTCACATACCATCTGATATTTAAAGAAATAAAAAGGATTTATTATTAGTTTTTTCATTATACTGCTATAATAGTGGATTGTTTACAATAATATGTTAAAGCAACACATAATTTGCTTATGTATATATAAATTATGTGTATAAATGTGTAGCCTTTATGAAAGCAATCTGACTGATTTTTGTCTATAATGTATTTCTTTATGTTTCTGCATATGTGCATGGCAATGAATTCTCACTATATAGAACAGTCGGTAGTGTACTTGTAAAAAAACTATGTTTGTAAACTGCTATATCTGTTGTAAAATATCTTAATTTACTTGGTAGCAACTTTATTCAAATAAATTGTGTAAATATATGTAAACAGATAATTGTTTTTAAGGTATATAGACCTTTTAGACTTAAGTATATAATGTAATGCCAAATATTTTAAGTAATCTTTGTGCTGCCTTTTATTCTGTACTAGAATGTTATTGCTTTCTTTCCAGTTTCTTTATGATCTGATCAAAGGGGATAAATGATTTCTTACCATCATTTTTTTGGTTTCAGTGTGCACTTGCACTTTTTTCCAATTCTGTGTTTTATTTTAGACATTTTAGTGCAGTATTTAACTATTAGGTAAGCAAAACCATCTATGTTTTATGTTTAAATATTTTGGTTGATACATAATTGTGTTAATAGTACGTTTTATGTGTTGATATACCGTGTAATATATAGGAGGAAAACTTGGAAGTGCTTATTGACAAAGGATACAATATGAGCTTCGGAGTTAGCTCCCCTTTCAATAATTTCTAAACAATTAATATGTCTGTGATGTAAGGATTAACTAGTCTATTGTAAGAGTATCAGCAATGATTGTGTTTTATGCTTAAATGCATTGGTCTATTTGTGTTTGTATGCAATTATTATGATGATACTATAATAATTATACCATAATTTAAATTACCTTTAAGTGTGAAATATTAGTTTATTGTTATTACAATATTGATTGAATAATACTGCTCATGTAAATTTTGTATGAGATTTTAGTGAAATGCAAAGGGGATATTTAGTATTAATTGTTGTTAAACAACAGTTAAAAAAATACATATATGCATGCAAAAAAAGTTTGGAATAATGTTATGTTAATAACAAACAAGAAAACATACTTGCACGTTTAAAGAATGGTAGCCTTTCCTATTTACAAAATCAGCTTCGTGGTTCTTTGGCCTTTTAATCCGGACATGTGTGCCATCAATCAGTCCGATTACATTTGGAAATCCTGAATAAACAAGTTTGTTAGATAAGTGATATTTACAATACAATCAGTGAACATTAATTTTATTACTGTTAACATTGTAATGTATGTGAAAATTTATATTTCTTTACTTGTGAATTAAATATTAATATTCGCTGTTAAAATAAATAGCTGTGGAAATGTTAGGCAAGGTATAATGTATGTACAATAATTGCATTTCACGTAAGCAATTGTGATTACATATTTGACAGATTTTCTGGATATGTTTTATTAATAATATATTTCAGAATATCAAGTTGTTACATCAATGCTTATACTGCTATAAATATTGCATGCCCCTATAGACCATGGTAAGCATATCCGTTAATTACATGAACACATATATTACATATGAACGTTCCTAAGACCCCAAGTATATGTTATGGAACATTTTCTTCGATTTAGTAAGGATATGTAAATGAAATTTAGCTGTAATGCCGGAATCATTCCATCAGCACAACTTCTATATGCCTATAACATTTGATTAAGATTTTTCATGAAAATCTGTAAACAATTGGTGCATGAGATATGGTGTTGGGAAAAAAAACGTTTCAAGGTCTTACAGACTGAGGGGCGGACGAACAGCATTCTTATAACCACCCATCCGCTTTGCAGTGGGTTGGGGGTGATGTTAGAAAATAGTAAAACAAATAAATATTCAGATGCAGAGGATACAATGCTCTTAACCAACGATAAGTGAAATGATGAGAGAAAAAAGGGTATATGAATATATTTTCATTTAATCATGACACTATGAAATCCCCTAGAGAGACACACATAATAAATACTTATATTCTCATTTTGATAGATAATGCTTAACGGCAGTGCAATAACCACAATGTCGTTATTATCAAAATGTCATTTTCAGTTAAGAATGAAGATATATAATATTACAATAACTGCGAATAAACGATATGTGAGAAGTATCCACTTTGGACTAAACTTCGGTGACATCGCCCTTCAATTAACGTATGCTTCACCTTTCTGTGAACTTGCATTTGGTCTTATGCCGAATGAATCATACAAAACATCAAATAGATACAGTGATAAAAATTACTGAAATTAAAAAAGTGTATAAATCATTTGATTCAACTACATCACATGAAAAAAGTATTGGTCCTTACTGCGTATGCTGTTTATGCAATAACGACGACAATGCCCCCACAAAAATGAAGTGCAAGTGAATGATTACCCTTGGATAATTTTTCTCAGTCAAGGTCATTTAGACAAACACAAATCTGGCACTCACCAGCAATGGACTGAAATTTGGATTTCAGAGTTTTGCACTCTTCCCTGTCAGGAAACCGTATAAAACGGCGAGCTAGTCGAGCTATTGCTCGTCCAACTCGTCGGCAGCATCTTGATACGGATGACTGACTGACCCGAACAGTGTCTCCTACGACGAGTTGGAAGGATCCAGTCGCCATGGCACGAAGAAATATGCACAGCTGCTGAATCGGCAGGAGAGGAGAATTCCTCAGCGTTCCGAAGTACAGAGAATCGGCGACCAAATTTAATGAGGTCAGTACAGTTGCCGGAAAAAATCGGTATCTCCTATAAACCTCCATTTCCGACAAACCGTCTAGAACATTTTCTGTCAAACAATTTTCTACGCGGGACATTTTCGACGTTTTCAAACAAGATATTGCCGTAACGCATAACGCGAACGGCCATCTTGGAGGCTTAAAGAATTATTCTAAGAATGCCCCGAAGCATTCTTAGAATTTTAAAGAAATTTTTTTATTCTTAAGAATTTTCTTTAGCAAATTGAGTTGGTGAATAAGACTTAAGAATTTTTTCTTAGACTTAAGAATTTTCTTTATTCCTAAGTCTAAGAATTGCTAAAGAATTATTGGTGAATACGGGCCCAGTTATCTGTACACTCATAAATCGCACTTGTTCCCCGTGTAATGTGATTCACAAAGAAAACTGTGAATACATCAAACATAACTGAATTATCAAATTAAGTTCGCGGGTTAAACATTCTCTTCTTGTGTGTGCATATTTCGAAATCTATAATATTCTAGCTCGAGCCTTCTTATGTGTGGACCAGGAGTGGGCCATTCCACTCCTATCTATTAAAACTGAACGACCCACACATGTTGGGGAAAATATAGCTGCAATAGCCAGCTATTTATAGGTCAGTAACAGAGTGTCGATATTGGTGCGGTCTGTTTGTTGTTGGGTAATCCGGAGTACCCGGAGGAAATACCACATGTTGTGCTTGATTACCTCCAACCAACATGAAACTCACATGCTTCAGTGAGAATTGATTGAAGACGGTTCGCATTGGTAAAAAGCGCGCACATAAACCAATGCGTTTAGCAAACAGTCCAGCATATACCGTCAAGCTGGTTTATATGCATATGTACCCAGATGCAAATGTTACGGTCCATTGACATTGTGAAATCATCAACTAGAGTGTATGATCGTCTTCCGTTTATTTGCACACATATTTGATTCATTTTGCAACTGTTTGAGAGTCATTTATATTAGTGGAAAATATGTTTTTCCAAAATATTACATTTAAAAAATACAATTCCTATTTAAACTAAATCAAAGAGTGTCCGAGAGTTGGTGCCGTTTTATTTGTGTACTAACATTGCAACATTTATTTCGAGAAAACAGTTGTGACATTTAAATCAAATATATAATTGATTTAAACGGGCCCTCAGATATAAGTCATTTAAATCCTGATCAACCGGTATTATATTATAAATTGTGATAACAAATATTGTATATTTAAAGTCAGCTCTGTATATTAAATTACAAAAAATAACTTGTTTAACTGTTGGGGAGGGGCACATTTACAAATGTATCATACCACCGCATTGATATCTGCCTGATATAACGTTTCCTGATATATTTTTTATTGTTTATATCATGGTCAACCGGAAGTTATTATATCAGTCAATGTTTGGAGTTACGTGAGATTTGCAATAACGTCAACAATTTCTATCAACATAAATCAGGTTCAACAAAACAAACAAATTGATACCAAGAGCGTACATATTTTATTCTAGTTTATAGTCATAAATCACAAAAACGTTTTTTTTTTAAATCATCACAGCCCGCACAACAGAAGTTAAATGACGTCATCAATGGGACAATTAATCTTAAATATCGATATAGTTATTGCACTCGCAAGTGTTGCACTGAAAGTCAAGACAAATGATAACTGTATGCTAATCCTCAACTATTTAAACAAACGATTTAACACGCTTATGTCTATATTGACACCATCATCAAAATGTCAATTTCAATACACATCTCCTTAATGGCGTCTCCAAACTATTCGGTGAAGTGTGTACTTCGTTTAAATTTGTCGCTGCAGTCCATTCCTGATCTTCAATTCAAGACGTTTATATTTAAGGCGGGTGTTCTCTTCCCATTCGTAGTGCAAACAACTTTTTTTCTCTATACGATGTTTAAAATAAGCGATTATTCGTATCGTCTTTTCGAACGCCGTTGCTACATGTATGTCAACGTGTAAAAGCCGGATCAGCAAAATCAGCTCGTACATTTTTATTATAAAAAATGCATTGTTTTGCAGATTTTTAGGAAAATGTTGTATGATAAACAGAAAAAACCAGGTTACTGTCCCATCGTTTTGTAACATATCAGGCTCGGCACGAATAAAATAACGACTCGGCAAGCCTCGCTGTTTTATTATTCTAAGCCTCGCCTGATATATTACAAAACGATGGGACAGTAACCTGTTATTCTCTATAATACGAGTACCACGAAATATCGCTTCTTGGGTTTACATGTTTCAGCAAAAAAAGACTTAAATCAGATAATTTAGTTCGTTTTCAACATTTTATGCATAGCCTATAGTATATATGTAGCTTTTTGTCGGATTCATATGTAACATTACTCATCGTACATTTTGAAAACATCTCAACACGTTTGTTTTCTGATGCGTGTACAGTGTTATGGTATAATAAACTGATGAGAAGATAGTGGTTGTTGTTTATGTAGATGTGACATGTTTCATGAAAGCACAATTTTGGTCTTCTGGAATTTCCTTCATGTATTTATTCTTTTAAATCATGTTTTGACTATATATATATATATACATAAATTATGAAATGTAATGCAATTAAGATGTGTTTCCGGAAAAGTTTAACCTCGCAATAATTGTTTTACGGTAGAGTCTGCATATTCGACGATTGAAAAATGGGATTATAATGTTTTCATTTACATAATAAGGGTAAAAACACAAACTTTTTCACGCTTGAAATAGATTGAATATTTTTTATCATGAGTTTCAACAAATCAAACATGTTTATAACCGACTCAACTATTTTATTAACATGCTTGATAGCAAGCTTCTGTATTAAACATCAATTCAAATGTAAACACAAGTATCAGCCCAGTACACGTAGTTTCATTTAAGTGTGCATGCAAAGAATTATATTCGGCTATAGTAGAAAGAAAGAAATAAACTTAGTTGTGGTACAGTTTTGTAATCTGTTTTTTGCAATTTTGTATATTTTATGTGCAAACATATTTGCACGAAACACAGAATAAAAATGTAATGTTTTTTTGTTTAACAACAGTCTAAATGTTATTTCAGTAATAGGAAGACTTCTTTATGGTTTCATCTGTCAATATTAATAACATTTAAACTAAGTTAAACATGATTTATTAACCGTGAAATTGTAAAACAAAACATAAACAATTCAGCCGCGGCAGATTTCCAAACTAGACTTCTGTATATTGATTTCCATTTTCAATGCTTTAGGCTGCACGCCTCAATAACTACATAATACAAAGTAATGTTCTAAAGGATAATGATGGTTAACGGCGGAAAGTCTATTTGTTGTATTCAATGAAAACGTGTGTCGGCGTTATACTAAATTTCACTTAATTATATTTTCACAAAGTAGTATTGTAACACAGATTGACCTCCTTGTATACAAACCCACTAAATGTAATATGACTTTTGCTTTGTAAAGTATATGTAATTTACTGGTATTAAGTCTTATTGCCCAAGCTCTAAACATACATTCTTT
Organism: Dreissena polymorpha; assembly: GCF_020536995.1. NCBI lineage: Eukaryota > Metazoa > Mollusca > Bivalvia > Myida > Dreissenidae > Dreissena > Dreissena polymorpha. Next base: position 11,109,962 of record NC_068369.1, read on the forward strand.
TTATGTTTAATCATCCCCAAGCCCTTCTTAATGACAAACAATAATTGCATATTACTGTAAACATAAGAGTTGGAACTCGATGTAAGAAATGCATTCTTATTGTACATATTAAATTGGCTTGTAAGTTCATTTCAATCTACATTATGAAACATAACATTTCATTTTCTTGTTACAGGTTGAACATTCATTTTCAGTTATTAGTGTCTGTATAAACTATTAATTTCTATTTTTTAGCATTGTTAACTATATCCCATTGTTTATCCCTCGTTTGCCGCTAAAAGAACACGTTTTCTTAGATAAATTCTTTGAGAACCCTCAACACACTTTTCTGACCAATAATAAATATAATATTAAGCAAGATATTATATGTTACTGAAATAAACGACCGTTTTTTGCCTCGTGCGATAGAACTATAAAAATAGAAATTCACGGCAAAGAAACAATTTAATTTTTAGTAAGGAATATTTGCGCACCATAAGAAACTTATATATCGAACTTATTCTGAGTGAATTAATTATAAATACAATTAGTGTATTATTGATGTGTCGATTAAACTAAAGGGACATGGATATACTGTAACGATAATACTTTTTCACACACAATTAAATTTATTGTATTGGAGATTAGCGATCACCTTCATAATAAGTTAATATAAAACGAAACATGCAAACATTCCCAATGAAAAAAAGACTTTTCAAAAACAAATTTTCCTGCTCAATAAGTGTATGCATATACATTCTTTTAAAGGCTAAATACACTAATCATTTCATCACGTCAATTAATACAAAATTTGTGTTCATGGATAGTGCAAGTATGACGTGCATGTATTAACAACACATCTAACACAATAAGGTAACTACCCAAACACATTTAGGTAAATACCCAAATTCATATCGCCACCTTGGTGCAAAAAGATACCATGTGACATTGAAATTAGAAGGCACATGGTACCTTTTGTGCACCAATGGGCGATATCTAAGCTATTCTAGGGCATGACTCAGGGGTTTTAATATTTTGTTTTCCAAAAATAAGGACAATGTTTGCAAGTTTGAGTCAGCAGCAACGTAATACTTGAAGCGGCCAAAGTGAAATTAAAGCTGTAAAACACGTGCTTAAAATATAGCTCTTGCACAAATACCCCAGCACTCGTCGTTTCTTTTTGCGCAGTAAAGTTTAGCAACTAATGGGTGTTTAATTCTAAATTCGACATCATGAGGTACCATCAAATGCAATCAAACTCTTGCCAACTACCGGGTTGCTCCATTAAAACATACCAAAACCACACTATCATTAATCACAATTATTCATATGAAAATCTACTGGCTAGATAGAAGCGGATGTGGCTAATACACTGTTTATGCACTGCACAAACATTTTTGTCATATTCACCCCTAAGCAAATCCGTTTGTAGTCATGTTTTTTGTTTAAACATGAATGATATAATTGTAACCAACGTTCATACATTTGATTTTATCAAAATGTACATAATTTATTTATGACGGTTATACGGTTATATCCTGAGTAAGTTGAATATTGGTTTTACGCGTCAATTATATATTGTATCATAAAACCGTTCTCCATTATAAACTATCCATAAATAAAAAATAATGATAAGGAAGAATTAAGCGCCTTTAACTTATCCAAATACAAATAAGTTATTTCGTAATTATAGTTTATGGAGAACGGTTTCATAATGCAATATTTAACTCGTTTGTTTAAAAAGTATGTGCAATATAACCTCTAAATCTTTACCTTCTCATGTCATGCATAAGAATTAGTTATGTCTGAAAATAATTTTCAAAACACGAAAGTTAAGACAAACATACTTATACTTATGAGACTGATCCGGATTTTGCAAATATTAAAGTAAAATCATCACAAGTTATTGTAAATTGAAAATAATGCATTCTTATGTTGCATGCAATAATAAACTCGCTCAATATGATAACAAACAGGAACGTCCGATGATTGCACAATATGTGTAAACATGTTTTATATTAAGTGGCAACTTTAATTTAACATAGAAAAAACGTATTTAACGTAAGCGTGATTGATAGTGAACGTGCGTTGGTACTTTCAAATGTAATTTGTAATGACGTAGATAAAACCATCGATCTGTAAGCGTATTGTACGGAAAGGTAGATATTGTAATTGGCAAATATATTTCAAAATCCAAACAATTGTCTATGACAAAGATATTTCCAAAGTTTTAAATTTCGTTTGTAATGAATCAGAAAATCCGCATCATGCGTTCCATGTTATTAAACGAACCATTTTAGTCGCTTTGTTAAGGGGCACCCGATAAATTTTTGAAAATAAAGCGAAACGTTAAGTGTACAAATAACTAAGGTATGTGTCTGTGTATAGCTCTTGTGGCACTTTACTTTACAACGGACCATTCAATCAACTATTGCTTTATATAGTTGTTGTTCTATAAAGTTTGGGAAATCAATACAGTTTACGCCCGAATGTCGACATAACAGCCGCTTTAATATCAGATAAAAATTAACAAGGTAGCGTGACGCTAAATATGCATTTAATGCAATCCTATATTTTTATTTTTATGGTGCATAGTTTGTACACTAATAGAGAGAGAGACATTCAACCGATGTAAGTGAGTTAATATTATTGCATGCTTCACTTCCTCATTCAACCTTTATAAGTGATTTATAGTTACTACTTCACTTCCTCATTGCATTACCATGATGATTCGTCAATCCATCTGCATAACTATATTTCGTTGAAACATAACAATGACACAATCATATTCAATGTCAGTCTTAGAGCAAAACAATATTTGTTTTCTTTCTTGAGTTTGAGTTTATAAACATACATTAGTGATTGTGGGTGCAACTGCATATACAATCAAAGCGCTGAAGGCACTGACACTGTTCGCTATTGCGTAATCTTAGGCGCAACTATTTTTTTTTTCAAAATAAGGTTATAGCTTTTTTATTGCAAGTTTGAAATAAACACATCCCATTCATATTTATAAAAGTGTGTCTTAGCGCACAGGTCAAGATGTGTGTTAACTGTCTATCATCATATTTAAAGATGTGTGTTCACTGTTTATCATCATATTTATGTTATATAGATAACTCAGACGAAATAACAACAGCTTGTCCTTTTTGGACGTTCTGACAGAATAGAAAATATGATGACAAGTGTATAATGAGAAAGAACATGTTAATATAAGATAAAATTTGCATAAACCATCATATTAAATGAAAATTTTCTGAATATCAAATACCTATCCCATTCAGAATAATTTCATGATGGAAATTCCCTTTACATTTTTGACATCAAATACACATTCAAAATGTACGATATGACTTTAAAAGACCTTAACATAACGCCAGCAAAATCGAATGCATACATTTGAATATTTAATAGGCTGATTCGAGAGAAAGTTTCTGCGCTTTAGCTACATCACTGTGTCTGTGCACAGCGTAAAGGATGTAACACTGTTCAGTGTGAGGAATTCCGGATTACTTCCTGCATGTTCAAATACAAAGACACACATTGTGGCCCAGTGACAATTACGCGTTAAAATCCATTTCGCAGAATGCAAGGGTCTGTAAATGGTCACTTAATCGTCAGGGGAGAATATAATTGACTATCGATAAACACAATTTTGCTTTCAAGATGAGAAAACAGACACTACCGAAATAGTATAGAGTCACGATAAGAGGGAAAGCGTTTCATAATCTAACAACAAATGTTTGCCGTACTCAGACAGTAACTCTGGACATATTTTCTGAACGCCTGGAAAGGATACCATAATTTTCCAGTTTGCTATATTAGATTTTTTGGCCTGGGGCGTAGCCCTAAGGCCATAGTAATGATACAAATTTCTGAGCCTATACGAATTGGCTGGCTGCCAAAAACCAAATTCCCAAAAGTCCGATTTACCACTTAATTTATGCGCACTAAACGAAGTTCTCGCAGATCTCAATAATCCGCCTTGTAAATACAAAATGTCACTTTATAACATCACAGTGTCATAAAAAGTGAAAACAATATTATTGAAGCAAAATTGCTAAACATTGGCTACGACATTGTTTTTATTGTTTACATACTCATGCGAGGATAAGTTGCTTACTTGACGGTCTAGGCCGAAAAGCAACAAGTATTTACTGAGACAGTAAGAATATTTTTTTTCTTAGACATTTTTTGAAGACAATTTATTTGGTATTTATAAACATATTTTAAAATATTGTTATTTTATTTTGCGTTAACAAGACATTCCAAAAAAAGAAAATAAAAAAAACCCACAAATATTCACGATCATTCTCGGAAATAGACCAAGTAACCGGATATGGTATTTCGCTGCGCAGATCGAGCGCGCTAATCGAGCGCGAAAAGTTCTACGTGAGACAAAGTACACAATCTGTACACCGTTCTTTATCAGGGTAAATGGATTTTCTTTTGTGTACATATTACAAAGGAAGTATGAGTGTTTTCCTGATGTGTTAATTATGTAATAGAAAGCTATTTAGGCTATCGAAGGTGATGTATTTGACGCCAACAATAACAGTTTTTTGAGAATGTGCTGTTGTTGTTGTATATCTTCAACGCTAATGTAGACGAACTTGTACCAGATCTGTAGAGTTGAACAAAAGGATATCGTTCCCACCTCCAGTACCGTGTAGTCCTCCACCCGTCTATGTAGTATATACACACATATTGTCTTTTCTTACAGTCTCAGAGCTTCTGCACTCAAACGCTAGGGTCAATCCGTATACATTCGGACAACGGGAGGAATTCGGACTATACATCCTGAATGCATTTTACGCCACACTAAATCTAGCCCCAGGCCTTCAGTGCCTACAGCGCTTTGATCTCACATTTAATTTTATATCGAAAGTACATTGTGCTTAAATGTGCCATTTACAATACGCCATGAGATTTTTTAAGACCCGCGTCATGCTAAAATGGGTCTTATGCCATATGCACCCATCATAGCTATAGCCCACCCAGCCTGCACGGCTTGCTGTCTGGTGAGGAGATACATAATCGGACCATAAAGCCTTGATTGATTTTATAGAGGACATTATCGCCTCTTAGATGAATGCGCATATGCGCTGGCTAGGCTTGAGCTAAGCTGGCCGAAACGCTATAGGACCCATTTTCGCATGACGCGGCAATGAAAGTGTGATATGAATGTGCCGAAAGAATACTGCGTGTTCATCAACTATTAATATATGGTATGTTTCGATGGTGAAGAAAGAGAACTTGGTGTTAATCAAATACTAACATACGATATAGTTCGATGGTGAAGAAAGAAAACTGCGTGTTAAGCAAATATTAATATACAATATATTTCGATGGTGAAGAAAGAAAACTGCGTGTTGATAATCAAATATTAATAAAGATTTAGTTCGATGGTTAAGAAAGAACTCATGCGGCGAATAATGCAAATTGGGAAATAAAAACATAATAGTTAAACTTTCGTTTTTAAGTTAATTATTCAAACTTTATTTCAAAGTCAGAATTTGTTATATTTAGTAGTTTTTTATATTCGGTTTTAGCGAGTATAAAGCAATTTTTCGTTGTCTATAGTATACCTGTAGTTTTTTGGTGAACTCGTGTTCACTGTTTTATAAATTGAGAACTGTGAATATAAACAAACTTTACTTTATACTATTGCGTTGTTATCATCGGTGCTATTGAGAATACAAGAGAAATCGCCGATACCTGTTGAGAACAAAAGAACGTTTACCAGACATATCAGATTTTACCCCGCTGTACTAGCACGCACTATCAACGAGGTCGCGCAACAGACCTGTGATAGTGTATTGGTCTCTCCATATATCTTGCTAGTCAGCAGTAGTTTTATTTTCCCATATCTTTTAATTGCCTAAGATTTCGAATAAACTGTGCTGTGCAAAATACCACGTGATTGAGACGCAGCAAGAAGTGAACTATTTTAATCATTCAGTAACTTTCTCTTCCGCGACACGTATAATTCAAAAATTGTTTAATGGTGTTCGCTCTGTTAAAAATATTCCATTTAACACGATATTCATAGTATGTGTCCATGTGTAAATGAATATAGTGGAAGAACTGAAACCTCTGACATAAATGGCGAACTATTTCTCGGCGGAAGATGCGACAGTTTTCAGGTTTATTGTAGGTTGAAAATCTGGCTTACAAGACGTGGTATGAACCTTAGTTGTTCGCAAGTGAACAACTAATACAACTAAATAGAGCCAGCCAGCGCACCTGAACAAAAATCACAACGAGCTTTCGATTCTTAAACGGCTTGGCAATATATATTACAAAATAGAAACTAAACTATTAAATTATTCGTGTGTTTACTGGTAAGTTAACAACGGTCATGTCACTCGTTAACTATCAAATTAGTCTACACACTAGAATTATAGTTAACTAAAAGTACTTCAACGAACGACAATGGGTTTAACAGTGACTCTTTGTCTTTCTTTATTTGTGTCGCGTTTTCATTCCATTGTTTACGGTATATATCCTTATTCATGCGATAATTCACCATGACAGTTCCGCGATACGTAGTTCATTCAGTTCAATATTAATGTATGATATATGATTTGTAGCTATTTTTGAAAAATACACCAACACCTCATTACTAAATGATGTGGTCGCGTCTCAATGCTTTTCAAGGAATAGTATTCAATCCGGGTATAGCGTAAATGACTCATTTAACGTATGTGCACTCACTAACATTTGATTGGACTATTGCAAACGTATGCCACTACTTCCTCTAATACGAAAGTGAAAAATATGGTTTTACCAAGAAGCGGGATGACTCGACAGGGTCAGTTAAGGACGATTGGTCCTATATAAACCGGTCGATCGCATGATACAAGTTTTATAATACACGAGGTTGGAAAATTGGTGGAAATATGAAGGTATGAGTTATTATTATCATCACAATTTTGTATCTGAGCATTTTAAGATGATTTCCAACTGCTGCGCTCAATTACAATGTCAATATTCTGGTCAACATAATATCTACAGCTGACATTTTAACCTGCATATTTATTCGCGTTTAACTTGCATAAGGAACACATGACAGTATCATTTGAAAAAATCAATTCACATTTACGCAGATGAAGTCAGCTAATATCACTTGTTTTCTCAAGCATATATTTATTTGCTTCTTTCTTCCAAAACTAAAGATGATTGCTTAGTTGTGATCGCACAATCTAGGCCCAACTAATGAAGTAGTTGATCATTTTTCTATAATAAATAGTTGTGTATACAACTGAAATGTCAACATGGATGAGTTAAAATAAAAAAACAAAAACAAACAGTTTTTATTAAAAATTAAATTAGTGAAATACTGTTTTAAGTGCATGTTTAAGCGATAGTTAAGTCTCTAAATCGATAGGATCCGGTTCGCATCCGGGACAGATTTTTTCCCTGAAATCTGACGAAATACAAGAGCTTAGGTTGTGGCATGATGAAATTGTGATGAAACTTGCACAGCTTATCTGCTTGAAAAGGGTATCTCAGATTTTTTTACAAAATAGCCAACATAGTCAAAAATGTTTTTTTTCCTAAAACAAAGGTTAAAATATGCGTATTGGATTATAAAAGACTGCAGTAACCCATGGTTCAATCCGAAAGCGATTGTTTTTAGAGGCATGTACCTAAGATCTGTATATATATATGACAATAGATTTGGATAATGTATTCACCCATAAGCACATGTTCTCGCATAGTCACTCACTTTAGCCAAATAAGGTGTTCTATTTTAATTGTATACGTATAGATTTTGCACAACAGGCTCATTTTACACAAATTCACACCAGCAATAAAACAAAACAATGGGCGAACACAGGTTGTAAATAAGTTATGCCTAGATGTGAAGTTCCGGTATATAATTCAGGTAAATTGTAAGTTTTAGTGGTGGCGAAGTAAAATTAAAGGGTTTGAGGGATAGCAGCATTTGTATCATAAAAGAGACCGTTTCACATATTTTGGAATGTATTTAAGTTTGTAATTAAACGCTTTATATTGATAAATGTAAACATTGGAACTAAAACACTCCAGTAAACAAAAATAAAATAAAGAAGGTAACCCTGAATTAAGCTCGAACCACTGACCCCTGCAGTAAAAGTCTTACGCGTAGAACACTCGGCCATCGGCGCACAATTAGTGTTTGAAGTAATTTGTACTCTATACACGCAATCCTCGTTGTGCCACCAAATATAACGACATCAACAGAACTACCAATATCATTTAAACGTTTTGCGTTACAGCGCGTTACAAGATAAGTATTGATGCAAAGCATCACAGGGCGTCGGGAATTTCAGTGTAAAAGGCACTCAATGAAGTTACATGAAACGATGTTTTTCTACTGTAAATATTAATATATTGGCCGATTGTTTTAAACAAAATAGAAAAAGATACTGGTATAACCATTATCTATGATTTTGTGTTATAACTCCCAAATAACCATTATCTTTGATGTTGTGTTATAACCCCCAAATAACCATTATCTATGATTTTGTGTTGTAACCCCCGAATATTTTATAGTTCATTTTATTTACATTGGTTTCCTTTTTTTGTACTGGCATCCGTGTGCAGTTTTCATTAATGGAACAGAAATGTGTAGGTTTTAAAAAATCTGCTTCATCTTGTAAGCGTTATTTCATATTTTTCTAAACTTCATGGGGAGATGATTCTGAACTTATTCTTACGTTGCTCATTTACGATAGGTGTTGAGTACTCATTGATATGAAAACACTGTAAAAGTGTTAATGCGTTTACGAACCCCCCCCCACCCTCTCACACATATATTTCATGGGCATAATAAAAACAAAAAATGGTTACAATAAAACAGCATATTTATTGAAACTAAAATGTCTACATCAAAACAAAAAGTTAACATAGAACACAAATTAAATAATTTGATTCTTCTGGGGCTCGAACCTTGGGCCTCTCAAATGTGAAGCGAGCGTGTAACCACTACACTACGGAATCGCTTGAAAAATCACATTCTAACTAAGATATTAATAAGTGACTGTAGTGTAACGGTTATCAATAAAGCAATTAACCGTGTAATTGCTGTCGTCTTGTAAAATTGAAGAAAATACGCGTTAACCAAAACTCGAACAGCAAAAAACAGTATTTGCCCAGTCCCTGTGATCTTTTATGATTGCCCAGTCCCTGTGATCAGTTATTAATTAAAAGAATTCGCTTTGCATTATTGGCAATAAATGTTGTAGTTAATGTTATAAGCACAAATGCAGTACTTATTTACACTAATTTACACAAAAATCACCACTATGCAATATATTCTGACAACAAAAATATATACATTGATCCGTAAAATAATTTCTCCTCCCATAAGCGAACATAAACGTATTACATACGAGTAGCCGCACTTCAGTGAGACGTCAATAATTTATGGTTTATAAATCGTCAAAAGATGCCTATAATGGATAATTTAGAGCATAGAAAATGTTAAATATAAGTGTTTCCTCACAAATATCATAACACAAACAAAAATGAGCACATCTGAAACATGTTTGTTCAATTCTGTCAATTTACCAAAACGTGAAAAGGTCCCTTTAAAGGGATCTTTTCACGCTTTGGTAAATTGACAAAATTGAAAAAAGTTGTTTCAGATTCGCAAATTTTCGTTTTAGTTATGATATTTGTGAGGAAACAATAATACTGAACATTTACCATGGTCTAATAAAGCCATTATATGCATCTTTTGACGATTTTAAAACCTAAAAATTATAAAGCGTTGCAACGCGAAACGATTGAATAATTTGGAGAGTTATGTTTTTGTCGTTAAATTTTGTGAAACTACGAAGATTGCTTATATAAGGTATAAAACACTTCAAGTATATGTACTCGGCGGAATAGCTCAGTAGGCTAAAGCGTTTTTACTTCAGGACTCTGGCAGGACTCCAGGGGTCACTGGTTCGAAACCTGGTCCGGGCAATGTTCTTTTCCTTTTTTTTATATTTTATTCTTGATTTTTTACTGGATCTTTTACGATCCAATGTTTACATTTATCGATATAAAGCATTCAATGAATAATTTAAAAATGCCAAAATCTGTGAAAAGGCCCCTTTAAAGCATGAACTTATTAGCCGTATAGCAGTAATAATAGTCGCGTATCAGATAATGTAGTACAGGGTGCAGGATCACGTGACTTTTTGGGGTTCCACCTTTTAACTTAATTTGATTTATACACGACGGGAAGTGGTGCTTTATTTCAAATAACTTTTTTAAACAAGTTATCTTAAGAATTTCAATTTTAACCAATGAATAAAAACAGATTTTTTGCTGCTTATGACATTGTGAAATAATTCAGAATTACTAAATTAAATTTAAGCATGTATTCTGGTTCAAAAATTCAATTTTTACTGCATTCAGTTTACACGGTTATGTTTCACGCAACGTGAAATTTTGTCACCGATTTTAGACGTATTCAAGGATTTTTTCTTACACCTTAAGATATCGACACATATTGCAAGAAAAACTGTCTTTTATGCACTGAAGATTTTTGCAAATTTTATTTCGATAACTTGAGGTATTTGCAAAAATAAAGTTCTTAACGGTGTGATTACATTCTGTCCAGCCCGTGTGTAAACCCCTGAAAGCCCCGTTGATTCTGCACCTGAGTATAAACATTTAAATGAAGCGTGTACAGCATAATGTTAACCCAAAGCGGTTACCAAGGCTGGGTACACTGTCAATGGATTAGTGAATACTTGTCGGCTCAATTGTATATTCAATCGTGTAAGATATAGCTCGAGAATAGATGCTCAAAAAGTTAAATAGACCCGCTGTCAACGTAAGAGTTAACCGTTTCAGTGTTAATGTTTAACATGGATGTGATGGATACATGTTTTATATATACATGTAGCTGGATTAATGTAACAGTTGATGATTTCAATTACATGGCTTTGCACTTTATCAGGTAAAATAAAACGTACTAGTGATGTCTATTCTAGAACTTAGCATCTTAACAAATATGTTTTATGATCATATGTTTTTACCAGTATATTCATTTACACATTTTATTTGCCTGCAAAATGTCACTTGATTATAGTTATTGCAATGCTCCCATTCACGGTTTTGGACGTTGTTTGTTTGGTTGTGTCCGTTGTGTTCTCACCAATTTTATTAAACTGGTGTATACCTATTCTTAATAGCATGGAGTCACGAAACGGACTGTTACAGCGTATCAATTATAAACAACATAATGTATATGCCATATATGAAATGAACTCCTGGTATAAGTAAAATCACGAAAAAGAACTTACGACACATATAGATCGATTAATATATTGATATTATATGATCAGCGTTTTTTTTCCCCAAAGGGGAAAGGTACCTGTACCCCTACAATTGGGAATTTTTCGAGTCGTGAAACTTTCAAATTGGGAAAAAAATGAGTCGCAAAATCAATGAATTGGGAAAAATTCGAGTCGCAAAATTGATGAATTGGGAACCTTTAAAATGCATGTAATCTATCATTAGGGGCTATATTCTGCATCACAAAGCATTTTAAACTCTAGGTTTTGACAGAAAAACTACAGTACGGTTATGATATTTTGACTATCGTATCATGTCATGTGAAAATTGTGTTATTGCCACTTCAGTTAGAATGTGCCCGTCAATTGGAAAAATATCTTCCAGTGATAGGCATAAGCACTGAGGTTGCATAAAAATTAATATTAATAATTTTGTTTTAGCCCTTAAAAGTCTTACAAGCCCTGCAATGTTTCATGTGAGTTAAATTAAAAACTTAAAAACTAAAGAAAAACAACAACAATGGATCTTGTACTGGTTTGACATCTTTTAACAATAGACAGTGAGAATAGTCACACGTAACCAAAATGAGTTTTTAGAGTGGAATGCTTTAACAATAATTTTCAAAGGTAAGTCTTATATTTTGTTTTGATTTTTTTTCAAATCATCAAATAAGATATTAAGATCATCTGCCATTAAATGCTTATGTATATGTTGTAAATAACTATAGGATTTTACACCCATGTCTCATTATTTTTAATTTTATGTTAAACTTTTATTTGTTTATATTCGTATCCGAATAGTTACTGTCCGGATTTGACACCTAAAAAACTATACATAGAAGTAATATGCGCATTTAACTCAATACGGTTACGTTTTTTTTTAATGTCAACGAAATTAGTGTTGAGAAAGTTTATTGATGTAAGGAAGACTGGTCTTAGCGATGGAATTCTTTCACGGGAAATATCGATCACTCGTCGCTGTTATGTAATCCATTCACATTTTACACAGCGGTTAGAATTGCGCCCCATTTGAAAAGTTTTGTTTACTTTCTACGCAACAATGTCCTACGAAAATAAATGGCCGAAAATGAAAGGCTCGACAATATCAAAAGATATTTCCAGCGAAAATAAAAGGCACTGGCTATTGGGAACGGCACCTAAAATCGTTCGGAACGGTAGATATCGAGATTGGGAAAGGTCCGGTGCTAAAATTGGGAAGCCTCCGGTAGGCTTTGGGAAAGGTACCGTTCCCCGGTACTAGTTGAAGAAGGAAAAAAAACGCTGATGATACTTCCAGGTTAAAAACAATAATAAACAAATAGCGTTATCCCAATCACTTATAATTAAGTTGCATGGTTATAGTTATGTATTATGCGTAGTTGTCTTTCCCCCGAGGACCTCGTCCTGTCGCACTCTTATGATAAAATCGGGGGTTTGTAAAGTTGCGTACTACATATAGGAATAGTATGGAGTTATGTCCCTATTTTTTACAGACTGTTTGATGTATGTCCGTTACTAGGTTGTTATGATTTACTGCAAACAGGATGAAGTTTAAATAGTATAATATTGCGATTGAAAGTGCAAAAACCCTTTAAAAAAACTGCAACACTATTTAAAGTGCGCTTAACAGAGAATTTAAAAACCTACACTAAAACAGATTTAAGCAAGATTTACATGATATACTTTTTAACTGCCTTTAATTGGAGATCTCTAAATAATATTTGGAGCCTTGTTTATAAACATGCATGCACAAAATTCAGTTAACAACTAATGTATATAAGTGCGGAAATGAACATAAGTAAGCATTGCAATGTGTATGTGATTTATATATAGTCTTATACAACTATAATAACGGCAACTTTTTACGCAAACAGCGGAGTTGAATAATGGAAGAGTGTGGTTTAATATAAGGTAAACATGCTATAAGTCACTATCTCAATACATATTTAATATCATTATTTGTATTAATATAACCATTAACACAGGACTTGAGTTCACAAATTTAAAAAAGTAAGTTTTTTTAAATGATACAAAAAAATACAATAGAGCCATAAAACTGCCATATTTTATGATATTGCAGTCAATAAAATGACATTTTATAGCGTATAATTTCATTTTATGGCAACATAAGAGCATAACAATATATGATATATCATTAAGGTAATTCATTCCTTGATGTATCGATTCAGCAAATACCGAAAAGAATCTCCACTTCTATTTTGTCTGAATCATTTAATGTTTGATATTAATTGCGACGAAAAGGATTTTATGAACACTTATCACATCTAAAGTGTTGGACGTTGAAATTAAGTATCTTTTGAAATCCGCTTTAGATAAATAACAAACGTGGTAGCAAAATGGTTCACTCGCTTGTTATACGTATAATTAATATAAATATTTAGTGATTCGTGAACTTGTTACAGTGATAATACACCATCCCGTTTTTTTTTAAAACGTAATAAGTATGATTAAAAAACATGAAAAATATATTAATACAAATAAGAAAATACTTAGTTCATATTAAGAGTTGCAACTTATTTCTAAATATTTTATCACAATGTCACTTAACTCAATATTGAATTCCAGATGCTATAATTTTGAATTTAGTTATGGTCTCTCATTTTTAGCTCGACTTTTCGAAGAAAAATGAGAGCTATACTACTCGCCCCGGCGTCGGCGTCGGCGTTGGTGAAAGTTGTGTATTAAGTCAAATATGTTTAACACTATCAAAGATAATTTACTCAAACTTGTAATACTTCTTTATGGAAAAAAGACAATTGTGTATGTCAAGTTGCATAACTCTGTCAGCATTATTTTTAGAGTTATGCCTTTTTAATACTTAGAAAATTGAAAATTTGGTTAAGTTTTGTGTTTAGGTCCATTTTATTCCTAAAGTATCAAAGTTATTACTTTCATACTTGCAACACTTACTTACTATAATAAGGGCTGTGCAGGCAGGCAAAGTTATGTAACTCTGACTGGCATTTTGACAGAATTGTGGCCCCTTTTATACTTAGAAAATTGAAAATTTGGTTAAAATTTGTGTTTTTGTTCATTAAACTCCTATAGTATCGTAGCTATTGCTTTCAGACTTGGAACACTCGCTAACTATTGTAAGGGGACTGTACCGGACAAGTTGCATAACTCTAGTTGGCATTTTGACGGAATTATGGCCCTTTTTTACTAAGAAACTTTGAATATTTTGTTTTCTTCTAAAGTATCAAGGCTATTGCTTTCAAACTTCATATACTTTCTTACTATCATGAGGGTACTGTACCTGGCAGTTTAATTTTACCTTGACATTTGAATGACCTTGAATCTCAAGGTCAAATGAGTACATTTTGCTTAAATTGCCATAACTTCTTTATTTAGGATCAGATTTGATTCATACTTTGACAAAACAACAGTTACCTGACAAACCACAATGGACACCACCCAAACCATCCCCCAAACCCCACCCCCAGAATCCCCCCCAAACCAAATTTTTTTTTAGCAGTTGAAATGTCCGTCAGTCTTTGCGTCCGTAAGGAAACTTCAACATTGGTAATAACTTTTGCAATATTGAAGATAGCAACTTGATATTTGGCATGCAAATGTATCTCATAGAGCTGCACATTTTGAGTGGTAAATGGTCAAGGCCATCCTTCAAGGTCAAAGGTCAAATTTTGCAATATTGAAGATAGCAACTTGATATTTGGCATTCATGCATATCTCATGGAGCTGAACATTTTGAATGATGACAGGTCAAGGTCATCATTCAAGGTCAAATGTCAAGGTCACAGGTCAAATTTTACAATATTGAAGATAGCAACTCGATATTTGGAATACATGCGTATCTCATGGAGCTGCACATTTTGAGTGGTGAAAGATAAAAGTCAAGGTCATCCGTCAAGGTCAAAGGTCAATTTTGCAATATTGAAGATAGCAATTTGATATTTGGCATGCATGTGTATCTCATGGAGCTGCACATTTTGAGTGGTGAAAGGTCAAGGTTATCCTTCAATGTCAAAGGTCAAGGTCAAAGGTCAAATTTTGCAATATTTAAGAAAGCAACTCGTTATTTGGCATGCGATCGTATCTCATGGAGCTGCACTTTTTGACAGGTGAAAGGTAAAGGTCATCCCTCAAGGTCAAAAGTCAACGTAAAAGGTCAACTTTTGCAATATTGAACATAGCAACTTCATATTTGACATGCATGCATATCTCATGATATGCACATTTTGAGTGGTGAAAAGTCAAGGTCATCTTTCAAGATTAAAACTCAACTATATGGCTTCAAAGCGGCGTAGTAGGGGGGCATTGTGTTTCACGAAAACATCTCTTGTTTTTTTCTTATTTTTGAAATATCATCTGATAAATAGCCACCCCCCCACATTATTTCCCCTCTCCAACCCCCCTACACACACAAAAATACTATTTTTTTTAAACATGGTAAAAAAAACACATATTGTCATTATTTTATTATTGAAAGACCGTCCAACCATCAACCAGATCTAATGCTATCAAACTTGAAATATAATCTTTTAAGTTTTTTAATGTCTTTACAAATATTCCAGAGATTGTGGAAAATATACCTGAACTCAGAATCGTCTATAATGTCCCACTTCTTTTAAACATTAGCGATCATTATGTTTCAATTATGGTCCTCATCCAGTTAGAATATGACTATGTTACCTTGACCTTATAAATATGAACAATTTTCCCATAATAGTTTACGTTATACTGTCAAGCACTCGAAAATCGAGCGCGCTGTCTTCTAGCAGCTCTTGTTTATTTTAATATTTGTATTAATTGTACTTATACAAATAATCAACTGCAATGCCCATTACTTAATCTAGAGTGCCGTTTTAATAAAACTATATTGCAGGATATGTGTATTGTGATATCCTTACTTAAATTAGGTTTCTTTGTGTCGGTCATGTTGTTAAACATGCTTAAATAAAATACAAACAACTATCACATTTTTCTCAAAGGCACTCTATGCAGCCCTATGTTTGCTGATGTGTGTGGTGAATGTCCCGAGGGTTCGAACCGACACTGTATCTAAAGTAAAGGACGCTGTTAAAGGATGTGCTAAAGAAAAATGGGGTAATTTTATTTGTAAATTATATTTTATAATGTTGTTTAGTAAAATATATCGCATGTTAATGTTGAATACATAATTCAGTGTTATTCACTGTTTTTGTCTTTTAAAAGCACTGTTTACTTTATAAATGTATTATATATTTTGAGACATGTTTATTCTCAAAAGTCTTTCAATACTAGAAAAAGTCAGCGTATATTATACATGTTATATGAATAGCGTGTTCTTTTTTTCATTTCATAACATTTAACTGTTAAAATTAACTGTCGGTTTGCTAAAATCACAATGCATCGCAAAAAGTTTAATTCACAGCACTTAGTTTGATGTTTCAATTTATAAATTGTTAAAACTAAATACTAGATTAATGTTTATTAAATGATACACTGACATGTTAATTTACGGGCTGGCTTCTATTTTACAATTCATCAACATGTTCTCAAGATGGCGCCCGCCTATCGAGGCCAAGACCTTTACCCCTCGCACATGATCGAAATGACAACTTAATCAAAATTATTTTAAATGAGAACCATACCGCATATATAGAATCTTACTTTAGTATTGATTGGACAATTTTAAACGCCTTGCACACGGTTAATAGTCCCAATAAAGTAGCATCCCGTAAGGGTTTTTCGTACGCACAAACGTTAAGATGTTATTTACAAATAAAATATGTGAATTATAAGGTTTTCAGACTTAAAATTCTTAAGGAAATTATACATTTAAGTATATAATGACTCAAACGTTTAAGATTGCATGCTGCATAAATTGTCAGTGTCGCTAGATTAAAGGGGACACACACAATTTAACAACATATATAATTGATTTCATTCTTGATGATGTATGGTTATGCATACTGACCTAAGTTATCTAGACTGCCACTACTAAGAAATTGTATTTGTTTTGTCAGCTGGTCCCGCTAAAGGATTTGGTTGCCCTTTACGGAAGATCCACCAACGAGGTCAACCCACCGCTGCTGATGCTGCCGCTGACAGGGACTTATCAACCATGATGGCCTCTGTGCGCAAAATGCGTAAAGAGTACGTTGTATTGACTTCTTGTAGGAATCGTCACGTCATGAGTGCACATAATATGTAACTTGTTTTCAAATAACTGGTTATATTATTGGTATGATGAAAGTCATTTCAGAGAGTGTCTAAACGTACTGTTAAGACGGCTAAGAGGATAACTCATATTATTTAGTGAAGAATATCACATATGTTATTACCCTTTGTTGCAATATTATGTTCAAATGTCACATAACCACGCATGTAAAATAGCAACACATCAATATAGTGAGACGCGCTAGTATTTCAATAACCTACATCGGAAAACAAAGATGTCAGCACATCATCTTTCGATTAGGAAATATGATCAATGCTTTTTCACATTTTAATACTCAAAGTTTTCTTCTATTTTTATCGGCTTTGTTCAAGTAGCCACCTATTTTGCGTACTCGTGTTATGCGTTCATGGTTTCCGCATCGCTTTTCGGCGCAGATTAAGTCGCAAATAGTATTGCGCTGATAGAGCATTGAGTGCAAGGCTACATTTTCACCATGCGCCGATGAGTCTTGTATGTTACTTTTTTTTGCAAAATTCTGGTTGCACAATACTTTGTGTCTTTACAAATGTAAACGACGGCAGTTGTTCAAAACATTTAAGCTAATGTTTATATTTGGTTGGCCCTGCCTAATACTCCAACCAAATGACAAATACTGTGAAGTTGGTTTCGTAAACTGTACACCCTGGGCAAACAATGATACTTTTGTGTGTTTACCAATGACTCTTTTACACAATACGTTTAGTTAACTGCTTTGTGAAAAGGCACTAATATCATGTTTAATAGGTGTTTCAGGTCACCTTTAATAAACACAGTCTACATGTTTGTTCAACCGTCACAGTTTTGCAAACAGACGTTGATCTCAATTAACTCAGACGTTATAACCCAGCAAAGGGAAAAACCAATTACCATGACATTAACTTTAACGTGTAATAATAAGCGAGATATAATATGCAGTGAAAGTTATCTACACATTGTGTTGTATTGCTTGATTTTTTGACTATTTGAAAGTATAACAAAATATTAACTAGTAATTTTAATGAACATGTATACGGAATGCTTTTTTACATTTGACTTTAACAGAGGAAGTAGTGTGGCTGAGCTTGAAAATGACACCGTTATGGCGGAATTCCAGCGTCTTCTGAAAAAACTTCCTTTATGTCCGAAATCGCCGGTCCGATGCAATCCTCGTGAAACTTTTCGGTCTATTAATGGCACGTGCAACAATCTGAAGAACCCCACGTGGGGAATGTCAGGGGCAGCCGAGCGTCGTCTACTTCCGGCAGCATATGGTGTGTTGAAGAGCAAAGGGTTTTTAATTTGGCACTAACTTAATGATTGTAGACGTAACGAGCATATGAGAGATCAGTTTAGATTAAAATATAGATTATACAAAATATGCACCTATGATTGCGTTTTAATTATGTATTGATCTCAAACGGATTGATATGGGTTCATTATAAGATGTTAAACGGTATGTAAAACAATGTGTATTTCAAAAAGCTGCAAAAACGGACAAAACAATCATTATTTTAATTAACGAACATTTGTTGCAAATAATTTCATAATTTTTCGTTTTCCTTCACAATCACAATAACACTAAAACAATCACTATATGGATATTTTTCTGATTTGGCATTGAGCTAAAGTTTAGCCATCATTTAATCTATTTTTAAAACATTAAAATATATTAATACATTAACTTGTCAATTTATTTTAATTGTGTTATTTATTCCGCGTCAATCAGATGACGATCTGAACCTCCCTCGTTCACGTGGTATTGATGGAAAACCTCTGCCGTTCGCACGAACGGTCAGCAACGCAGTCCATAGGGGTCCGCAGCAGCTGAAGTCGCCAAAACTTACATTGCAGGCCTTTCAATTTGGTCAGTTCGTCGACCACGACATAATATTAACCCCACTGAGCAAGGGTAAGTGTTTTTAACATGACGATCTCTGTTTTGTGTTAGTATGTTCATTTATGGTTATGTATCATCCGATTGATGGGGGGTTTAATAAAACATAATCTTGTTTTGTTTTGTTTTTCTATTTAGCTGTCGACGATTGCTGTGCCGAAAATGACGAGTGAGTATATGCACTGTAATCAAAATCATTATAAATGAACGTAACTAATATATCATGTATTATTGACTAGAAGGATAATAGGTTTTATTATTTTTACTCCATACTGCTTCATTACATTTTCTCGAATTCGATAGATTATTTCCCTACTTCGGAAACAATATTTTAATATAAGCATATGCATACAAATTGCAAGTTCTGGAAATAACGTTTCTTTAGAATAACCACAAGATAACTTTGGAGTCTAAGTATGATATTGTATTCTTTGAATGTATAAACCGTTTGACTCTCTCGCGTGATGTGTGTGCTTTAATATACTTTCATTTAGATACAGACAATTATAAAAGAGTTGTTAGCGCCGAAATAAACCTTAAATTTACAGAATAATATAAGCACCAATACATTAGTTTAAACGTGTATTGCTTATTAACGATAATATCTGATAACAATTCATGGTATAATTAAATGACGTTTTTCTTTTTTACATTAAAAACCATACATGTCTCCGTTTAAACCACCTTTAGTCAAGACAATTGTTTCAACATCAACTTCGCTGAGGATGATCCTTTTGTGCCACGGTTCAAGGCTGGATACTGCATGGAGGTCCCGAGATCAGCTGGGATCCTCTGCAAGTCACCAGGTTTGTACAGTACGCTTCCCGAGGTCAGCTTGGGTCCTCTGCAAGTCATCAGGTTTGTACAGTACGCTTTCCGAGGTCAGCTGGGATCCTCTACAAGTCATCAGGTTTGTACAGTACGCTTCCCGAGGTCAGCTTGGATCCTCTGCAAGTCATTAGGTTTGTACAGTACGCTTCCCGAGATCAGCTTGGATCCTCCGCAAGTCATCAGGTTTGTACAGTACGCTTCCCGAGGTCAGCAGGTATCCTTTGCAAGTCATCAGGCTTGTACAGTACGCTTCCCGAGGTCAGCTTGGATCCTCTGCAAGTCATCAGGTTTGTACAGTACGCTTCCCGAGATCAGCTTGGATCCTCTGCAAGTCATCAGGTTTGTACAGTACGCTTCCCGAGATCAGCTTGGATCCTCCGCAAGTCATCAGGCTTGTACTGTACGCTTCCCGAGGTCAGCTGGGATCCTTTGCAAGTCATCAGGTTTGTACAGTACGCTTCCCGAGGTCAGCTGTGATTCTCCGCAAGTCATCAGGTTTGTACAGTACGCTTCCCGAGGTCAGCAGGTATCCTTTGCAAGTCATCAGGCTTGTACAGTACGTATTCCGAGATAAGCTGGGATCCTTTGCAAGTAATCACGTTTGTACAGTTCGCTTCCCGAGATCAGCTTGGATCCTCTGCAAATCATCCGGTTTTTACAGTACGCTTCCCGAGGTCAGCTGGGATCCTTTGCAAGTCATCAAGTTTGTACAGTACGCTTCCCGAGGTCAGCTTGGATCCTCTGCAAGTCATCAGGTTTGTACAGTTCGCTTCCCGAGATCAGCTTGGATCCTCTGCAAATCATCAGGTTTTTACAGTACGCTTCCCGAGGTCAGCTGGGATCCTTTGCAAGTCATCAGGTTTGTACAGTACGCTTCCCGAGGTCAGCTTGGATCCTCTGCAAGTCATCAGGTTTGTACAGTACGCTTCCCGAGGTCCGCTGGGATCCTTTGCAATTCATCAGGTTTGTACAGAACGCTTCCCGAGGTCAGCTGGAATCCTTTGCAAGTCATCAGGTTTGTACAGTACGTATCCCGAGGTAAGCTGGGATCCTTTGCAAGTCATCAGGTTTGTACAGTACGCTTCCCGAGGTAAGACTGGATCCTCTGCAAGTCATCAAATGTGTACAGTACCTATCCCGAGATAAGCTGGGATCCTCTTCAAATCATCAGGTTTGTACAGTACGCTTTCCGAGGTCAGCTGGAATCCTTTGCAAGGCATCAGGTTTGTATAGTACGCTTCCCGAGGTCAGCTTGGATCCTCTGCTAGTCATCAGGATTGTACAGTACTTATCCCGAGGTCTGCTGTGCTCCTTTGCAAGTCATCAGGTTTGTACAGTACGTACTCCGAGGTCAGCTGGGATCTTTTGCAAGTAATCGGGTTTGTACAGTACGTATCTCGAGATAAGCTGGGATCCTTTGCAAGTCATCACGTTTGTACAGTACGCTTCCCGAGGTCAGCTGGGATCCTTTGCAAGTTATCAGGTTTGTACAGTACGATTCCCGAGGTCAGCTGGGATCCTCTACAAGTCATCAGGTTTGTACAGTACGCTTCCCGATGTCAGCTGGGATCCTCTGCAAGTCAACAGGTTTGTACAGTACGCTTCCCGAGGTCAGCTGGGATCCTCTGCAAGTCATCAGGTTTGTACAGTACGCTTCCCGAGATCAGCTGGGATCCTCTGCAAGTCATCAGGTTTGTACAGTAGGTATCCCGAGGTCAGCTGGGATCCTCTTCAAGTCATCAGGTTTGTACAGTACGCTTCCCGAGATCAGCTGGGATCCTCTGCAAGTCATCAGGTTTGTACAGTACGCTTTCCGAGGTCAGCTGGGATCCTCTGCAAGTCATCAGGTTTGTACAGTACGCTTCCCGAGGTCAGCTTGGATCCTCTGCAAGTCATTAGGTTTGTACAGTACGCTTCCCGAGATCAGCTTGGATCCTCCGCAAGTCATCAGGTTTGTACAGTACGCTTCCCGAGGTCAGCAGGTATCCTTTGCAAGTCATCAGGTTTGTACAGAACGCTTCCCGAGATCAGCTGGGATCCTCTGCAAGTCATCAGGTTTGTACAGTACGCTTCCCGAGATCAGCTTGGATCCTCTGCAAGTCATCAGGTTTGTACAGTACGCTTCCCGAGATCAGCTTGGATCCTCCGCAAGTCATCAGGTTTGTACAGTACGCTTCCCGAGGTCAGCTGGGATCCTTTGCAAGTCATCAGGTTTGTACAGTACGCTTCCCGAGGTCAGCTGTGATTCTCCGCAAGTCATCAGGTTTGTACAGTACGCTTCCCGAGGTCAGCAGGTATCCTTTGCAAGTCATCAGGCTTGTACAGTACGTATTCCGAGATAAGCTGGGATCCTTTGCAAGTAATCACGTTTGTACAGTTCGCTTCCCGAGATCAGCTTGGATCCTCTGCAAATCATCCGGTTTTTACAGTACGCTTCCCGAGGTCAGCTGGGATCCTTTGCAAGTCATCAAGTTTGTACAGTACGCTTCCCGAGGTCAGCTTGGATCCTCTGCAAGTCATCAGGTTTGTACAGTTCGCTTCCCGAGATCAGCTTGGATCCTCTGCAAATCATCAGGTTTTTACAGTACGCTTCCCGAGGTCAGCTGGGATCCTTTGCAAGTCATCAGGTTTGTACAGTACGCTTCCCGAGGTCAGCTTGGATCCTCTGCAAGTCATCAGGTTTGTACAGTACGCTTCCCGAGGTCCGCTGGGATCCTTTGCAATTCATCAGGTTTGTACAGAACGCTTCCCGAGGTCCGCTGGGATCCTCTGCAAGTCATCAGGTTTGTACAGTACGCTTCCCGAGGTCAGCTGGGATCCTCTGCAAGTCATCAGGTTTGTACAGTACGCTTCCCGAGATCAGCTTGGATCCTCTGCAAGTCATCAGGTTTGTACAGTACGCTTCCCGAGGTCAGCTTGGATCCTCTGCAAGTCATCAGGTTTGTACAGTACGCTTTCCGAGGTCAGCTGGAATCCTTTGCAAGGCATCAGGTTTGTATAGTACGCTTCCCGAGGTCAGCTTGGATCCTCTGCAAGTCATCAGGTTTGTACAGTACGCTTCCCGAGGTCAGCTTGGATACTCTGCAAGTCATCAGGTTTGTACAGTACGCTTCCCGAGGTCAGCTGGGATCCTCTGCAAGTCGTCAGGTTTGTACAGTACGTATCTCGAGATAAGCTGGGATCCTTTGCAAGTCATCACGTTTGTACAGTACGCTTCCCGAGGTCAGCTGGGATCCTTTGCAAGTTATCAGGTTTGTACAGTACGATTCCCGAGGTCAGCTGGGATCCTCTACAAGTCATCAGGTTTGTACAGTACGCTTCCCGATGTCAGCTGGGATCCTCTGCAAGTCATCAGGTTTGTACAGTACGCTTCCCGAGGTCAGCTGGGATCCTCTGCAAGTCATCAGGTTTGTACAGTACGCTTCCCGAGATCAGCTGGGATCCTCTGCAAGTCATCAGGTTTGTACAGTAGGTATCCCGAGGTCAGCTGGGATCCTCTTCAAGTCATCAGGTTTGTACAGTACGCTTCCCGAGATCAGCTGGGATCCTCTGCAAGTCATCAGGTTTGTACAGTAGGTATCCCGAGGTCAGCTGGGATCCTCTGCAAGTCATCAGGTTTGTACAGTACGCTTCCCGAGATCAGCTGGGATCCTCTGCAAGTCATCAGGTTTGTACAGAACGCTTCCCGAGATCAGCTGGGATCCTCTGCAAGTCATCAGGTTTGTACAGAACGCTTCCCGAGATCAGCTGGGATCCTCTGCAAGTCATCAGGTTTGTACAGAACGCTTCCCGAGATCAGCTGGGATCCTCTGCAAGTCATCAGGTTTGTACAGTACGCTTTCCGAGGTCTACTGGGATCCTCTGCAAGTCATCAGGTTTGTACAGAACGCTTCCCGAGATCAGCTGGGATCCTCTTCAAGTCATCAGGTTTGTACAGTACGCTTCCCGAGATCAGCTGGGATCCTCTGCAAGTCATCAGGTTTGTACAGAACGCTTCCCGAGATCAGCTGGGATCCTCTGCAAGTCATCAGGTTTGTACAGTACGCTTCCCGAGATCAGCTGGGATCCTCTGCAAGTCATCAGGTTTGTACAGAACGCTTCCCGAGATCAGCTGGGATCCTCTGCAAGTCATCAGGTTTGTACAGTACGTTTCCCGAGGTCTACTGGGATCCTCTGCAAGTCATCAGGTTTGTCCAGAACGCTTCCCGAGATCAGCTGGGATCCTCTGCAAGTCATCAGGTTTGTACAGTACGCTTCCCGAGGTCAGCTGGGAACCTATGCAAGTCATCAGGTTTGTACAGTACGCTTCCCGAGGTCAGCTGGGAACCTCTGCAAGTCATCAGGTTTGTACAGTACGCTTCCCGAGGTCCGCTGGGATCCTCTGCAAGTCATCAGGTTTGTACAGTACGCTTCCCGAGGTCCGCTGGGATCCTCTGCAAGTCATCAGGTTTGTACAGTACGCTTCCCGAGGTCCGCTGGGATCCTCTGCAAGTCATCAGGTTTGTACAGTACGCTTCCCGAGGCCCGCTGGGATCCTCTGCAAGTCATCAGGTTTGTACAGTACGTTTCCCGAGGTCAGCTGGGATCCTCTGCAAGTCATCAGGTTTGTACAGTACGCTTCCCGAGGTCCGCTGGGATCCTCTGCAAGTCATCAGGTTTGTACAGTACGCTTCCCGAGGTCAGCTGGGATCCTCTGCAAGTCATCAGGTTTGTACAGTACGCTTCCCGAGATCAGCTTGGATCCTCTGCAAGTCATCAGGTTTGTACAGTACGCTTCCCGAGGTCAGCTTGGATCCTCTGCAAGTCATCAGGTTTGTACAGTACGCTTCCCGAGGTCCGCTGGGATCCTCTGCAAGTCATCAGGTTTGTACAGTACGCTTCCCGAGATCAGCTTGGATCCTCTGCAAGTCATCAGGTTTGTACAGTACGCTTCCCGAGGTCAGCTTGGATCCTCTGCAAGTCATCAGGTTTGTACAGTACGCTTCCCGAGGTCAGCTGGGATCCTCTGCAAGTCGTCAGGTTTGTACAGTACGTTTCCCAAGGTCAGCTGGGGTCCTCTGCAAGTCATCAGGTTTGTACAGAACGCTTCCCGAGGTCAGCTGGGATCCTCTGCAAGTCATCAGGTTTGTACAGTACGTTTCCCGAGGTCAGCTGGGGTCCTCTGCAAGTCATCAGGTTTGTACAGTACGCTTCCCGAGGTCAGCTGGGATCCTCTGCAAGTCATCAGGTTTGTACAGTACGTTTCCCGAGGTCAGCTGGGGTCCTCTGCAAGTCATCAGGTTTGTACAGAACGCTTCCCGAGGTCAGCTGGGAACCTTTGCAAGTCATCAGGTTTGTACTGTACGCTTTACGTATTTCGTTAATAATGTTTCAAGTGCCGTATGCTAATTGCTCACAGCCGAAAAGGTATCGATCCATCAAGAATTGTCATCTGTGTAATCACATCACTAACTTAATATATTTTCTCTACCAACGTGTAATGAAATTAGGTCAATAACTGATGTAAAACGTGCTCATGTCTAGCGACCATTTGTATTTCATGTCCGGTCAATGTTTTGTTTGATGTCGTTGAAAGTACGTAAAAGGTGGATCTCGGTAAGCACAGCAGTTGAAGAATTTAAAAAAGTTTAATAATTTAAAATAAAGTTTTTAATTAAATTTAAAATCAAAAAATAAAACACACACTATTTTTGTGTTCAAATGAATGATAAAACTTGATTGATAATGCATCTATCGTAATAATCACGATCTTAAGTTAAATCTACTTGCTACAAGGTAATTATTTCAAGTGTTACCTTTTTGTCCTTATTTCTTAATATGCCGTAACGGTTGTTATTATTTAGGTGTCTACCCTTTTGGGGTTGGTATTTTTCGTCCTTTTAGCAATTTGTTTATCCATGTGTTTTGTAAAACATAGTTAAATATTTCATCAAGCCTTGTAATGCCATTAAATCGCAAAATGGACATCGTTTTCATACATTGTGAAAGGGTTTTACAACTGATAGATTGTATCATTAAAAATTAAAAATTTCGTAGCTTAGCTTCTCCTATCAAAACCTAAACATTGTAAAATAAGTATGTTTTAATTAAATTACACATATATTAAACCATTTTCAATTTTGCTATGCAAAGTCCAACTTTTAATGTTAGATATTCCCAACTTTGTCAAGAGTAATCGTAAACATTTTGTTCCAGTTCCCGCGTAATATCTTTTGGATTTATGTTTTAAGCTGGTGGAGTATTGCAACGTCAGCAGACCAATGATCTAACGTCATTCGTGGACGCTTCAAACGTCTACGGTTCTTCGGAAGCGCGTCTGGCGTTATTGCGCGAGGGAAATACACGTACGTATGCTATCATACAAATATAACTTATTTCCAAGAGTAAGATCACGAATTTGAGAACTGGTAATGTCACAGTCGTACAGTTGTTTATTAAGGGTATAAATTATTTTAAGATGATAGTGCAAAAGAAAGTATAAATGTAACAACAACATGTCTTTACTTTAATGCAATGTTATGGCCTATGCATGTGTGTAATTGAAGACGGACCTTCGTATTAAATTTCTAAAACATAAACAGACAACATGCACATATATTTCTATTGAGTTTAAGAAGGTATACATATGTGTAAAGCAAACTCATCTTGTCGCAAATAAAACGTTTTATTATATTAATAGCTTGCATACAATGTAATTCTATTTATAGCGTTTATGAAGGTCTCACAAGGTGCAGATGGACCCCGCCTTCCTGACGGTCCTGATGAAGTGTGCCGTTCAGACGCGGCCAATGGTATACGCTGCAGTATTGCTGGTGAGAATCACTGGTTTTTAAAATAATGACATTTTATCGTTAACCTATTCGTTTAAGAAAGGAGCACATAAACACAGCAATCATTGGGCACAAATTACTCGAAATCACGCTGATTGTTTTCTGATAAATGATAATCTTCAACTTAAGAAACGTGTCAGTTTAGTTACTTCTTCAATAATTGCGTTTTCATGAAATGCCGATTAATTGACTCGAAACAGAGAACATTTTAGTAGCATAATATTATAAGTTTCAAAGTTAATTCCGGTTCTTTGACATGTGAAATATTTCGATTTGATAATTGAAGAATTCTTTATATTGTGTGGATGTATTAGCCTTGAAAGCGCATTCTTGATGTTATATATACATATATATGCAATATGCAATGAACTATTGAGATACGATAGCATGTGTCATATTCATATTTAGATGGCGTTGGTTGTAGGTGACGTACGAGTCAACGAAATTCCGTCTCTTATTTCATACCACAATGTGTTTGTACTCGAACATAATCGTCTGGCGAATGGACTTAGGCCATGTTTTCCGGATGACGAGGAAGCATTCCAGCAGACAAGAAAACTCTTGATCGGAATCATGCAGAAGATTGTTTACGATGAATTTCTCCCTGCTTTCCTTTCGCCGACTGCGATGACGAAAAATAAACTTGCCAGTTCAAACAAATACAAATACGATTCAAAGCTTGATCCTACCGCTGCCAACGTTTTTGGAATAGCGTTCCGGTATGTTTAAATATATCATATAATAATATTACATATTCATGTTCGTGGAACTCATTGCAACACTTTAAAAAGAATTTTTATTGTACAGAATATGATTTTAACTACACGTTTTATTTAACCTAAATATATTTAGTATTTCACATACAAAATGTTATTTATACTTAATCATTTATGCATATTCAGAAACAATTCATGTTAGTGTTTACTGTATATGGTTTTATGTAGCATACATTAATACGTATTTGTAAAGGATATACATATTCATAGCACATTTTTCTATACAATCTGACAGTATGGGCCACACTTGGATTCCTACGTTTATGTCGGTGTTCACGAAGAACTTCCAGCCGTTCCGCGAGACACTTCTCAACCTGACCTTCGGTGATCCCAACATGACCTATATACAGTCTGTGAACGGAGGTCAATCAGGGATGCAGGGGCTCTCCTACGCGCTGTCTGCTCTCAAATCACAGAACACTGACAGGTACTTGAAGTCCACAAATAAAACAAACATAGAGCTCTTACTATTGTGTTTGTTATCGTTTAAAACTTTTAATGTAACTTTCCCATCAGCCAGTATGAACGTTTCAAGTTAGTCTTACTTAATGTTTGTCATTGAATATCGTTATGTCGTTTAACAAAAACACCGACTAAACCTGTGTGTTATTTCAATTTGAAGAAAGTATTTCATACAATATTAGAAAACCCTATCCTATGATGCACGGAAAGCTTTACCTCTTGTATGTGTTGTATATTTGAACGGTTATGCACCGTTTCCACATAGATAACATTATTCCGTGAACAATACACATCTACACATTTTTTAAATGTATTTATTCGTTTACGTTCTGTTCTGTCTTGTATAGTTATGTTTCTGTGTGCACAGTTTCGCAGGTTGTATTCTACTTAAACGTCTCTTTTGATTTCGTATCAATATTGTTCCTTCAATTAAAGCTTTACAATAGTCATCATGTACTGCTTAAAGATAACACCAGCTTGCATGTTTACAAACTGTGTGTACACTTATAAATGTTGTAGTTTTTCATTCGATCTCAAACGGTATTTATATAGTCCAGCAGAGTCTCCTTTTGTGATGATTATTATGTTTATTCATTTCGAAAATACAGTTTACCATAGAGTCTAATTACTTTTAATTTTCTACTGACGAAGATAAACTTTATGGACAAATATCATACTTTTGAGTGAACCAATTTGCATCGGAACCAGTTATTGAATTGCACATGTAGCTAGCAACAATCTAAGCTTATACAAACATGCGAACTTGTTTGCGCATTATTCATGCAAAGCAGTGCTTTGTCAGTATTAGCATTTATTGCAAAACACTATATGTTTAGAATCATCGAAGACACTGTCCGCAACAATCTATTTGTCAACACGTTAGCCGATACTTCCTTCGATCTGGCATCCCTGAACATCCAGAGGGGTCGCGACCACGGTCTACCCTCCTACAACGAGTTCCGGAAATGGTGCGGACTGTCGCCAGTGAGTTCCTGGAAAACCTCCTCACCAGGAGGCCTTGTTGATCACACCCTTGAAACAATCACTCTTCTGCAGGCTGCCGGTTACAGGTACTGTCTCAGTTGGGGGTCTTGTTGAGCAAACCCTTGAGACAATCACTCTTCTTAAGGCGGCTGGTTACAAGTACTGTACAGTAATGGCGTCAAACGGTTGTCAATTTTGATTATTTGCCAAGCTCTTACAGTTAAGAATTTCTGCGTCTGCGGACAATCTGGTTGATCCTCCCACCATCCAGCCTGAAGCAAACGACCTTTTTAATGTCAAGACATAAATAGTCAGCATCTACATGCTACTGAGCAGATTGTGCAAATAGTTAAAAAGTATGTTAAATATATGCACATAACTACAATTCATTGTTTGTGTTGTATTTGTTTGCTAAATATGTTTGTGTAATAAATGTTAATTTAAACGATAACTGCTTATGTCAATGTATTACAAGTATTCAAAGCAAGCATAACATGTCAATGTCAATTATAAAATCCTATTGTGTATTCGTATTAATACTTATTCTGAACATTTCGTTCGTACTCAAGTTATGTAAACGGCAGCAAGATACTAGTACATTATGCTCTACGTTGGTAGTCACCTTTAATCACTTATATACATTGTGTTATTTGAAAGTATTTTAGGATTTCGTTTCGACCCAAAACATTCACTGATACGGCTTGAATCTTATTTACTGATTTGATTTTATTCAGCCCCGTTATTGAATTTAGTTCGCCCCAAATCATCGATCTGTCACGGGCCCCTAAAATGTGTGATTGTTTCAAGGAAATCGGGCCTTTGTCCTATGACAGGTCTTTTCAAATCAGTAATTACATAATGACTATCCTGATAACGTATCGCTTCAGTTCGCCCCAAGACATAGACTTTTTCCCCGGAGCCCTGAGCGAAAAGCCCGTCTCTGGTGGAACCTTGGGTCCGACCATGGAGTGTATTATAGGGGACCAGTTCCGGAGACTCAAGTTCGGAGACAGATTCTTCTATCAGAACAAGGGCACTGGCTTTAACAAAGGTATGTTCATCGATCATCTTGGTCCACCATCGTGTCAATAGGCTAGGTTTCCATCGCTTCATGTGCTATATCAACATAATACATACCTTATTATGACGACCATAGTCAGTACATAAGTAGGTAACACCTTGTTTAATCCTTACATTGAAGCAGCTAACGAATGGACGAGAATGATAGGATGTTGAATTTAATATGTTAAAAGGTATTGTCGAAAGGAAAAATATGGTGTAAGCGCTTGTATATTCAAATTGAAACACTTTTGTGCATAATTTCTATTTGGAAAAAAAAATAAACCGGTTACAACTCCGAATATAGACACAGCGTGCTGTCATTTACGCTTATGCTTATGATATTTAAAACTTTGTTTTGGAGGACCATGGTAGGTATCTGATTAAATTTTAGTGATACATAATAAACGAGCTAGTGTAATATTAAGTGTTTTTGCTTTTGTATTTAACATCTTCTAATATAACATAATGTTTTGCTTTCTAAGCGCAACAAGCCGCCATTCAGAAATACAGCCTGGCCTCACTGCTGTGCCAGAACTACAACTTCAACAAGATCAATTTTCCAAACGTCTTCAAACAAGCGTGAGTTTGATATTACATGTTGCTTTATAATTATTAAATTTCTGAAATGGCGTTGAAGGGCTTCAGAAATTGTCTGTGAACAACTAAGTGTTGACTTTATAGACTGTCTTCAAATACGATGCTATGCAGTTTCATTTATCGACATAAACATTGTTATAAAATGATACACACTTGGGTTGGATTGGGATATATTGAATGTATGCGAATTGGTAGACAAACACGCTATTAATTTATTGTGTTGATGTAACCGCCACATTATTTGACCATGCAATTGCATCTGAAATACCGTACCCTTGGTTTCAAGGATCTCATTAGTATATAACACACTCTTTATTATTTTCAGTGACCCACTAAGGAGCTGCCAGCAAATCGCCGATATTGACGTGAATCGTTTCTGTGTGTCGTCAACAGCCGGAGACGTCTCACCAGACTCAGATGTCAAATCAGACGAAGACGATGAAAATGCAAAATAACAATACACGACGCAACGACTGAGAAAATAATTAAGAAACAAGAGACATAACATCAGTAATGACATTGCGCATAGGCGGTTATTTATTTACATCTTTTCTGAACAATGTTTATATGGGCATTTGTTTGTTTTTTGTACATTTAGAACAACTTGTTATAAGTGTATAACTGTAGACATGCTCAATATCATTACGATTATTTTTTTGTAAAACATACCGACACTAGATGCAGAAATAAATAAAAGGATAAAAACATGTACATTTGTTCAAATATTTTTGTTTTATTATCCAGTCCAGTATTTGATTGGAATATTTAAATATGTTTTTGCTATTGCTTTATCATCTCAAGAAAGTGATGCAGCAGCGCATTTCCCTAGTATATGTTCAGTCAAACGTCACTAGAAAAGGATAGAGATAGTTCACATGTAATTTAAATTTGTCGACCATATCACGTACAGTTTTATATCATTATTATATCATATAGTTATCATGTATAAGTTGTGTATCATGCGTGTATATAAGCTCGGATCGTTGGATGATATAAATAAACAGCTTAATTCTGCACGTGCCACCAGAGCGTATAACATTCATTTATCTTGTAATTGCGTTAAATAATTTATAAAAACATAGTCGTTTTGGTGGCAGTTATGTTATTTTCAAACATCAACATAGCAATATGGAGAAAAAATGTCAGAATTGTGCATCAAGGCACAAATACACAAAGATACTTTTCAAACTAAACATAGCTCCATCATTTGTAAACCACGTTTTGTCGATTCATTTCTTCTATCATTGTGTTACTTTCTGAAGGATGTTTAAATAGTCCTTTCAAAATAACAATACAAATGTATTACTCTCGGTTAGGAAAGCCTTTGGTGTATAAGGCAAGCAAAATAGACCAGTACCGAACAAAGGTTACGCGTAAATTGTATGCACTTAAATTTCCCGTATCACTGTTAAAGTGGTCCGTGACGAGTAATAATAAGTTTTATGTAAATAATTCTTTACATAAAAGTATTTAAATGGAATAAAGCAAAATTAACACTATTAAGCCAAGCTTTTCAAACGTTTATTGGTGTCAATTTCATTTATTTACAACGTGTGTTAACTATGAGGTAAAATGATGTCGAAATGTACCTTAAACCCTGCGTAACAGATGAATTGTGGTTAAATATCTTATGTTTTATTCAGAGAAACATCAGTGTAATGCAGCAAAAATATGTATTCTGTTTCATTAATTTGGATGTTGTAGTCTAAGGATTTAACCTCATTTAAATAGGCAATATTTCAGTGCAAAGTATAGACATGTTCATATTGTTTTAAAACATTATATGGCGTCAAAACGTTTCAATATATAAAGATCGAATCTTAACAAAAATACAACGTCTAGACAACAATATTTACGAATGTTGAAATATACACATGCATAAGAAGTATTGACAAAATAACAAATGTTATATTAAGCTGAATATTGGACAATAAAATGTATTATATATAGCAAGTCATGTGTGTGTTATTTTATTAACTGAAACTTTTAAATATGATATACTTATACGTCTTAACATTTTAATGTAATGCGTTATAAGAAACTGACACATGTTTCATTAGAATCTAAGTAGCATTAGCTGTATGACACACGTAAATTAAAACTGACTTGTAACCATTATAAACTATAATAGCATGAATTCATATAACAACCACATCAAATTACTTTTGTGGAGAAAAAATGATTTAAACACATCCTTTTTTCGAGAAAATGTTAATACATCTGTTTATTGTTTCAAGAATGTCCACTCTAACACTTCTTGAAGCATATGCGATGGGTTAAAAAAGATCAATTACTTAAACAAAAGATATGTTTCCCAAACACTAAAACACGCAATACAGTACATATTGATCTGATAAATCAAAACACACTTTGAAATACAGTACCGTTAAATTCTGTATTAAAAACCATATTCAAACGAATTATAGCCCTACCAAAACACTACATCTACCATTATACGTTTTACTTCTCTTCTGAATAGGTGTGCCTTTGTCACTTGAGAATTATGATCTTTATTTTAATCTAGCGTATACACTTGTTACTAAAAATATGTAGGCTGTCGATGAATATTTCAAAACTGTTATTCAATTAAGTTATGCTTCTCTTTAAGGTATCCTCAAATTGCTTTGACGCATCAAACGTTACCATTTTGTTAGCAAGTTATTGTCCTCCGCCGTTGTTTCGCACTCTTTCAAAACTTCGACGAGAAACCTCTCAAATGAGTTCTCATATTGCATATGTATATCTAAACCATGGAACTTGTTTTGAAACGTCGTATCGTCATCCGTTAGATGTAAAAACACAATTTTACACAGCGCTAATCGTTTGACATCAATTGCCCGCAGTAAATCGTTGATAAAACTTGTAGGATCCTCTGATTTATTAGTTAGTAATTTTGCAAAATTTGTCACGCAAACGAATATCAGAAGTTTATATTTGTTGGAGCACACGTTTGCGTCTCGAAAGTATTCCGCCTGAACACCGCGATCAAAGGAAAAACCGCGTAGGAATATCAGTCTCCATGGTTAAAACTGTAACCAAAATATTTACATAAATATATGTCCCTCGTAAACTGACCACACGGCAAGGGTAGCAGGACTTAAAGGGACTGTCAAAAATGTTTTAAAATACCGTATTTTTTTACAATTATTAGTTTATATTGATTAAAATATCACGACTGTGCTATTACATTACTTGACGAAAGTTAATAGTTTCAATATATTCGGTAATACAATTTCGCGATGTAAAATCGAAAGAACATCGCGAAATTAGGTGACATATTCATATACACACTTTAAATAACGCTAGTAGAGTGATAATTTTATATATAAAATATATACAATTCACTACGCATGCACAATTTGCATTCCCAGGTTTACCAGGAGACGATGATGAGCAATCTACTTACGTTATTTATAGTTAACTTGTAGTTACCTGGTGGACATACCCAGTAAAATTTATTACCGAATATACTGAATATATGGAATCTTAACAACTTTTTTCAAGTAATGTAATATACCAATAAGAACTTTTCTTTTTTCGTCAATCGAGGTTTATAGTCCCTTTAAAGTGTACTATTTAGGATAATGTTTTGTAAAAAGTCTTCCGTTACACACCTCTGTAACGTTCGACTACAAACGAGGTGATACTATCGTTGTCCTTGCGGAACAGAGGTGTTGCTCAGTGATGTACTCTGTCTGCGCACACGCGTCTCTTTGCTTTGATTTTCAGGCGTTTCATTGTTGGCAATATGTTGGAGTTCATATAGTTCGTTAATTTTACGTAACGAAGTTTTCGTTAAAAAATGTTCTGAAATAAAGATGCTACTTTTATCACAAATTTACCGTTATACGGGTTTATTAACTTTTATTTCTTTTCTGATACACATGTTAACTTTGCTTATAAAAATATTAAAGTATAAACTATCACTCATGTGTGTAACGCTATTATTTGTTAAATATAATTATGTTTTGATCAAAAAGCCTTTTAGCGAGTATCTTTAACTCTAATGCATACACATAATTCAAAAATCGTACCTGTTTTTTACGTCAGCAGTGTGGACCTATGTTGAAGGATGTTTCCGCGTTGCTTTATCTTGAATGAATGAAGCACGAGAAAATGGTTGGTTTGTAATTTATTGTACAATCATTGAAAACATATATTATTTAACAAGCCCAACTATAATCAAACGACATATGGAAAACCTTGGCTGTCTGATAGTGCATGTTTAACTATAAAATAACCTCATTAAAGGTCAATTTAACAACAAGTTGATGTGTTTGTAAAGGTGTTCTTGTTAAGAAGCAATAACACAAACATACTTATATATATTTAGATGTAAAATGAGACATACTTGTAAATATAAAAAGACAAACATTTTTCTATTTCCTATTTAATGTTTGAAAAGCAAGGCCGGTATTTTTTTTCCTCCCACCGGTAGTTTCATTTTTGCAAGAGTACGATTTTTTATTTTCCTGTGTAAGTTCAACATAATTTGCTCTTAACAATTGTCCAGTCACACTAAATTGTGTTGTCTTTATTTAGCCAATACTATTTTATTAGACAAATAAATGTAGTATGCGTATTGCGCTATGCTAGCGGGCTCCTATTTAGCATTATTGCTGCAGGTCACAGATGAGACTTACACGCTAAGCGCCATGATGGCACTTTGTCTAATTCACGTCATTTGTTATTTATTATCTGTGCATGGCAAGTACATAACGTGAATACCGCTATTCTCATTTAAATAGTACATTTAAGGATTAATTATTATCGGCGTATCGGTATTTCAATATCAATTTTTAAAGGTAATGTAGCTAAATGTACGACGTGTGTATAAGTGTTTCATGAAAAATCTCGATCATCAATTTAGTTCTTCCTATTGTTTCGGTACATTGAATTCCGTATGCTAACATCCTCTGAAAGGTTTGTAACTTATTGAATACATAACTACATCTAAGTGATTTCAAACGACAAAGCATTTATTTAAAGCTATAAAACAGATTATGGTATGATTTTCTGCAAATTCCATTTGAATTAGTACATCATTGGCCCCAGATTTTATTTTCGGGTTCTTTTTTCATTATACTGTTTACGCACTCTTTCTACATGATCAACACACTCTTCAATTTTTTGTTCAAATGTTGGGACAAACGTTTCTTTTGACAGATCAATCTCAGTGATTTTTTTCACCATCCTTGTTCTGCATGTATCGTCCACCCTAACGCGTTTCCACTAACCATATTTCAATTTCCCTAGCATGTTCATTCTCACGGTTCCCATATGACTTTCCTCTTTGATAAATGTTTCAGGATTGAAGGTTATATCTAATCCAGCAGGCGTCAGTGCTTTTAAACATAAAGCAACATTTTGGTGTTTTGTACAAAGACAACTACTTGAGATGTAAATGACGTAAGTTTGATGTAGGTTGGTCTGATTCGACAAAAACAAGCCACATATAGTTTTAGGTCTGGATTTTCACCCGATATATTTTCTATGTAGGTTTTCAGGTAGTCGTTGAGAGTTCTTTTCTGGTGGGTTTCACCGTTGCACTTGAGTTTGTCTTTCCGTCACGGGTTCTGTCTAGAGTCTCGGGATATGAATTCTATCACCGATGTTTGGTACTTTTCCATTTCTCGTCGCCTTCTTACCTTACAAGTAACATGCTGGTGTAAATGTTAAACGTTGGCGGTTTATGCCTGTGTTCTGACTGAATGTTCTTATTAGTCTGTATTTTTTCAGAAGTCGAATCGACATCGATCTACTTGACGACTTGGACTTATCTTTTCTGCTTGCTTTAATTTCGCTTAATATTGTTTTTCCAAGGAGTAGCTGACGTTTAACATTTGGTGGTATCTTCGATGAAGAACTCATATCTTTGAGTTGATACTTTGTCAAAGTTTTTTGGTGACATAGTGGTGGTCACGGTATCGATGGATAGCGCTGAACGTTGCATTCTTATTTTTATTCTCTATATTGCTCTCATTTTGGTATTGTATTCCTTTTTCAGTTCAATGTGTTTTGCCTGCAACTTTTTACACTCCTGTCTCTTCTTTTCAAGAGCCTTCGCTACTCGCATTCTTGCTTACGCCTTTCGTCTTGGAAACGGCATATTAACCACAAGTTCTTATAAATATTACATGTATTAACATAAAGAAAATATCACGCGCACAAGCCCTCCCGTTCATCATGTTAAAGGCACACGATCTTCAACAATAGACAGATACAGAATATTAATATATGCCATGGTCAATGCGTCCCAATAATATATACCAGAGTTCAAGCTTCATATTTATATTATAACGGGTATTTGAAATTAATTAACATACTTTTGAATTTTTACAAGTTTAAGATTTAGATAAATATGTTATGTTAAAGGTTTAATAATTGTACGGTAAAATATAAATGAAGTTGTTCACTTTAATTTTACATGCATTAAGCCCCGTTTTTCCTGAACGCAGCCAATATGTACAGAGGTCAATGACGAACTGGCCAATGTCGTCGCACAAGCTGTTAAACACTATTGATTACATATACACAACAGTGGTGAAGTATAAACAGGCTAATCAGTGTGCACAGGCAGATGCGGTGGTTATCGTTCTTAGCGTAGTTAAGAGCAGACCGACTTTCAAAACTTGTTCTTAACCTTAGTTGTTCGCAAGCGAACGACTAAAAAAACACGTAAGTATGCCAAATACAGCTATTGGAACCACATATATCTCAGACACGTGAAGTATCATATGAAAATGATGCTGATGACGATGATGACGACGACGATGACGATGCTGCTGCTGCTGCTAATGATGATGATGATGATGCTACTGATGATGATGCTGATACTGCTGCTGATGATGCTGATGATGATGCTGATTATGTTCAATATCACGACCGAAATTGAACATAGTTGGAGCAGTGGACCGCTAAGCATTAGAACTGACGTGTATTCATGTACAACGAACAAGCATATTAGGCTACAATTTAAACGAGTGTTCTTGTTAAAAATAAGTAGCTTTTCTTCACACGGACTGAGTTATATAAAGACCGCACGAGCACATCGGCAATCGAAATAGCGCGAATTGTGTACCCCGCAAGTTCAAGTGTTGAACATTACGTTAAGAAAAAAGGTCATAACGTAATTCTCACAAAATTACTCACGTTTCATGAATAACCAGCAGGTTGAAGTCGTAACACCATTATACATTTGCCTTACATATACGCATCGAATGATACGTGAAGTTTTCAGTGGTAAACCTAAATCATTATTTTGGGCAAAATATGCATTGACAAATTTGGCACTTTTTTATCTTATTATATGTCTAGATATGCTTTAAATATCACCACAGCCGTATAGAGCTGAAAAAATGCTAGCTACGCCCCTGGCTGGGATATTGATTTTATCAGACCGTGATTCCCGGGCGTTGTATCAGATTGCAAAAATTACAATACAATACGTATTCAACAGATTGTTTGAAAACTTAGGACGCACTTTCACGTTTTCAGCGCTTACATGCACGTTAGGTGGGTTTAGTGGGTTTTAACATGCGATTTAGTTGCAGTTTCATAACATGTAACCACTTCGTGCTGTAAACATGAAGCTTGTAATATGATCCGCGGGAAAAAACTAGGCCTGTAAAAGGGAGCTTACACATTTGAATGAAAGAAGAAAACAAATGAGGTTTATTGCCAATATATGAAGGTGTGTGCCCCCATTTTCATGTGGTACTACATGTTTATGATTTATTATTCACATATCCATAATACTAATAATTAGTATATGGAAAAGACGATCATATAAAGTACAACATGGTAGATAATAAGACGAGACTTAATGTCATTTGCAGTACATAGGATCGACACTTTTTATGAAAAAAACAACACAAACATAATACAATGCAACATGTATTCAAAACCATACATAAAATAATTTAAAAAAATTATGTGTTTCTATTATACAATAACTCGATTTTATTAGGCTTGTTTCAAACAGAAAATGATAACTAATCGCACTTAATAAAATAACTCATCCTGTTACGTGTATATACCAGTAAAGCATATCTCGTAAAAAAAGAATATAAAACATATCTAAAAAACTCTCAGTGTATTATCAATAACGTAAATAATGGCCAGCTTGTAGGGGAATTTTCTTGTCTTTTCTTTATTTTAGAGTGTGCAAATCTAGTATCAGTTTAACGATCGGTATGTCCAGTTCCGACAATTGAAATAACAAAATGTAATATATAGTTCTCCTTGATGACGTTATACGATAACGTGCAAAACAAATTCTCGCCCTTCTTCCAAATATGGCATATTTGCATGTATTTTGATAAACCCGGTAACGAACCTGCCATAACAAACTTTTCAATCGACTACACTACAGAATTAAGATAGCTCGAATAAGATTTTGTTTAACCAAATTTTAATGATTTATAACTTAATCTAAATTTCTTTTAGGTTTATAAGCATGTAAATGTCAGACTTAAGTTCAGATAAAGAGTAACGAACCTGTCAATGACAATTCAAAATTCGCAATTCGAGGAAACAAACATAGAGTAATTGCGTTTCTTTGCATTTTTTCAAGTTTCTTGTTTTATCTTGACAGGGAACATAATCAGTACGTATGTATTTTAAAGTTGAAATAGGTATTAATGTATTAAAGAAAGGAACTTTTTTTCACCAATGTAGTGTAACGAACCTTTCTTCTGATTTACAGAAAACCGTATTTTATTTGCTTGTAGCAAAAACACACATTTTCTTCTTTTGTATTTTTAGGTTATATACAATATAAATTGCCTGTTATTATAAAAATCATATCATTTTTATTGGAGTACTTTGTTCAATAAAAGCAATGCGTGCGCTTAAACATGACGCAGTTGAATAACAACAGTAATGAACCTGTCAAAATGACATATTTAAGTTTAAATATTGATTTTGTTTTGTTATACACCTTTAAAAAAAAATAGTTAAACTTAGTGTCTATTTAGGTTATGTAAACTGTAAAGCGCCTAGATTACATATTCGTTGCACGATGTATAGAAAAGCTCACCGACATCGGGTACATGGAATTGTATCATGTAATTGAGAATGGGCGACACACATTTAGCTGTATTTAATACAGTGTTCTTGCACGCATATTTACAAACGTAAATTCCAGCAATGAATTCTTTTACAATATGTTTTACATATAAAAGTATCCCTGCAGCTCAATACACGCATATTACGTTTGCTGTTGCAACAGAACCGTCACAAACAGAGGAACTTCTGCAAAACTATAAAGAAAAAAAAGTCAATAAGTCTTACGATAATAAATCATATGTTCATTTTCTATGTTTTTGAAATACGACACTTGATTGTTATAGTCAATACTGCATTATAAAATGTATAGCAATTATAAAACCTGTATCGGACTTAACCACATTAAAACTATGAATATGAATCTTCTTTTTGGCCTGGGGGCGAAGCCCTATGCCATAGTAATGATAACGATTTCGGAGACAAGCTGACTTGGCTGGCTGCCAAAACCAAAATTGTATAACTCCGATTTACCACTTATAATAAGTGCGTGCGCAATAAAAGTAGTTCTTTGCAGATCTCAATAACCCGGCTTGTAAATACAGAACATAACTATATAACATGACAGTGTCATACAAAGTGTAAACAAATATTATTGAATCAAAATTGTTAAGCATTGGCTACGACATAGTTTTTATTGTTTACATATTCATGCGAGAATAAGTTCCTCACTGTACGGTCTCTTACTACCGTTTCGCGGAGTTTGTCAAAACAAGAGCAACTTGTTTGCCATTAATTATAGTTTTACTTTGAACTTTAATACATGTAAAAAAAAAATTATTGAATCAAAATTGTTAAGCATTGGCTACGACATAGTTTTTTTGTTTACATATTCATGCGAGAATAAGTTGCTCACTTGACGGTCTCTGACTACCGTTTCGCGGACTTTGTCAAAACAATAACAACTTGTTTGCCATTAACGTTGAACTCCAATAAAAATAAGTCAGTGAAACTTTAATTTTCCGTATTTTCTCTTGATTTTTACATGGTTTAAATTAACCTCAGCTTTAATAACAATGAATACAGTAGGGCACAGTCGACAGTGACAATTTTCGGATAAACTTCCTGGTTTTTGTCAAAGGTAAATTAAAATAATGTTTTCATTTGTTTTTCTCATTAAAAAAAATCAAAGTTGGTCTTAAAGGATGGAACTTCATGTTTAATGAATATATTACACCAATAATGATGTTTGTATGAGCCGTTTTGGCGGAAATAACGACGATTTTAGACGCTGTTTATGTGTCTGTTTGCCTAGGTAGTTGTCAAAATCTTAAACACTTCTAAATTTATCATTTGTTGTTGAACTTTTCTATAATGACAATATTAACATTTCGTTGAACAATTTACGGGCATATATTCGCTTAGACGTATTCTACTTTAATTTTATGTAATTAAAATTATTGTATAACATTTAACAGACTGTGAACTGAGCAAGGTTGTATTAAAAACTAATATCAAATTTATGTTGCAAATCTTTGTGCAATCTCACAATGACAGGTTAGCGATGACAATTCCATGCGAAATGATAGCATTTATGCATATGCCAGGAAAATGTTTAATTACAATGTATATTTGATTATTTTTATTGGTACATATTTAAATGTTTCTATTTTTGTCAAAATTTATAGTTTTGGATGTCAATATTAAAGGTTGTGTTCATGATCAAGTTTAACATGAAAGCATCGATGATCTAAGATTCATAAAAACAAATAAAGAAAGTAGAAAGAAAAAATATCTTTCTCATAAAGCACGACCAACTACACAAATATGTGGTAATGCTTTTGAAACTTTCTATTTTCAATGAATTGTCAGACATGACCAAGAGGTTGCAGCTTAAGAAAACTGATTAAATGTTCTCAGTAAATATGTTTCTGGACTATCGGAATATCGTTAAGATTGTATTGAGATTCAATACTTCAGCAGACCTTTGTTTTCATTGTCATATATTATTTTCAACTATAACACAATCATACATTAATATGTTGCTATATTTTATTTATTCAGGGGCAGAACCTACTACCTGGTAGTTTCAATGATTAACTATCATGATATAGGGCTAAAAGATGGATGTGCCAAATCCACCTCATGAAAAACAGATTGGGCAAAAGTGGAGTGCGAACACTTTATGATGTGCTGCTAAATAGCAGGTTTTATATGATTTACACCTTGCATTGTTTACACTGCACCTTCATGTATACCATGTGACTTTAAGATATGTGTTGGGAGAATAAGGCGCGACCAGGATAACATTTTTAAGGATGTCTTTTTAAATATTTCACCATTTTAATGGGATAAAGTCGAGAGCTTGCTCATTCTTGAGAATGTTCTATATAGTATATTATGATTTTTTTTAACAAATAAGTAATTTTCAGTAAAGTGCAATCGCGCGTTTGTAATATGAAGTCCCAACACTGATCCGACATTTTTCTAACCGTTCAAACGCGTCATTGCACATTACTGAAAAAATACTGATTTGTTTAAAAAAAAACATGATGCCTATAGAAAACTCTCACTAATCAGCCGGCTCTCGACTTCATCCCATTTAAAATAGTGAAATATTTAGATAGAAATCCGTGAAAATGTTAACTGGGATGCGCTTTATTCTCCCAACACAGATGGTTTACCTTTATGGTGTTAAGTATGGATACTATTTTTTAATATTAAACATTGACATTATACTATTCACTATGCATATCTTGAGGGTTCAGATTGTATAATGTACCAAGCAATAATCTTTTTTTCGTCTTGATTATATAATTTTAATAATTTTGCTTGTGTTATTTTCACATAGAGTAAGTTAAACAAGCATTTAGGCAAAACTAAAACATGACATGGTTTTCAATTTCAATAAATTGTTGTCAAGCCTATGGTATCTACTGGTGATATTTTTTATGGGTTTGTTTAAGGTTTCTAATCAGTCATTTTTATTTTAATTATTGCAGATCTTTACAAGTGAATTTGGCAAATCCTAATGCAACTTGAGCTTACCAAGTTTACTGACAGTTTGGACTCTGTGTGGATGATAATATGGACAATATATTGTGTTCATGTTGTGTTGTGATTGACATTTTTTAACAGATAAGATTTTTTAATCCAGACTAAACAGGTGCTTCTCTTCAAAGAATAAATACAATACTTTTTTATTGATGTGCATGAATTTGAGTACAAAATATCAACAATGTGTATCTTGTGTTGTTTTTCCAATCAGTCTGTCATCCATATGTAATATATTAAGTATGAGAAGGGAATTTCTTTTTACATTTTTGTTGTTTCTGCACACCATGTCAGATACATGAAAATATATTTTTTATGCCCCCAACTGGCGGCATATAGTTTTCGCAGTGTCCGTCTGTCAGTCTGTCTGTCCTCCGTAACACTTTTCGTGTTCACTCTCTAATTCAAGTAGTTCTAATCCGATCTCCAAACTTGGTCAAAAGTTGCATCCGTATAATGTCTAGGTCAAGACGAACATGGGTCATGCCGGGTCAAAAACTATGTCATAGGGTCACTTAGTGCGTTTCAAACATTCAGCATGGTGTTCGCTCTCTAATTCAAGTAGTTTTCATCCGATCTTTCCCAAACTTTGTCAGAAGTTGTATCTACATAATGTCTACGCCAATTGTGAACATGGGGCATGCCGGGCAAAAAACGTGTTCACTGGGTCACTTATTGCGTTTTAAACATTCAGCTTGGTGTCCGCTCTCTAATTCAAGTAGTTTTCATTTGATCTTCACCAAACTTGTTCACAAGTTGTATCTAGACTGCTCTAGGCCAAGTTCGAACATGCATGCAAAGAATTGGCAGAAAAAAGCATCTACTGCTTTTATGTAGTGACAAAGTTACAGTTGGGGGCATCCGTGTCGTGTGGACACATTTGTTTGATTAATGATAAACAACTCATTCATAGTGATCTAACTTTAAAATATTCTTTACACGATAAGAAATACAATGTATTGTATGCCTGCTAATATTGTGGTCTTAAAATAATATCACTAATACTGTTGTAGTTCATTTAAATATCAAGATATGTGATGTTAACGTATGTGTTCATGTTATGTTTGTATTTGATTTATTTGTACATGTAAATAAATATTTTGGTGTTTAAAGTTCAATCTATAGTGAGTTAATTAGTGACGAGTGCCATTAAATATGTAGTGCTTATTGCTTTAATTTTGTTTTAGTTGAAAATCATGTTTTTGAATCTCTACATATGAAATGCACTAGTGAATTTGGTTTGACACTTATGCGAAGATTAATTATATATTAACTTCAAATGCATTGTTGATCACAAACAGCATGTATATGCAATCCACAAATTACTGTTTCCATAGCAATTGTTAACTTAATGTATTTTGTCTACTTAATTTTATCAATTATGGATATGTGAGTATTACGGATTAATATTAGTACAATTAATTCCGTACTTTGAATATGTGAGTATTACGGATTAATATTAGTACAATTAATTCCGTACTTTGAAATTAATTATGTTCATCCAGATACGCGATCAATAGAGATATTATCAACATAAACTGATCAGCATAACATGTACCGATACTGGTTGAATAAGGACGTCATTTCATCCAAAACGGGCATTCAGCATTTATGACACACAAAAAGTGACAGACCCAGATGGGCCATAATCTGGTTCCCAGCCACATATCTTCACCGCCTATGTAGGATGACCATGACTTAATGATCGACTATCCATTGTGACTTTTTGAAAAATGCAGCTGCAGCCTTGATTTTTATAAACCTGTTAATAATAATGCATACACATACTAAATCATACATAATAAAAAACTTCCGACAAAACGTCTTCTTAAAAAAAGATAGTTTGACTATGTATAAAGATATTGACATCTATATACATA
The DNA here is from genome assembly GCF_020536995.1 of Dreissena polymorpha. NCBI lineage: Eukaryota > Metazoa > Mollusca > Bivalvia > Myida > Dreissenidae > Dreissena > Dreissena polymorpha. The sequence continues at coordinate 11,154,762 of NC_068369.1, forward strand.
GTCGAACTATCTTTTTTAAAGAACTAAACTTCTTCCCAAGCGCACTAAATCTAGCCCCAGGCCTTCAGCGCCTACGGCGCTTTGATTTAATATTATAGGATCCGTCGATATTTTGTTACCGTAATTACTCTATGTTTTTGGACACTTAAAAATAATTCGTGTCCGAAAATTCAGATACGAAAAATATTTAAAAATTGCAGGTGTCCGAAAATTTAGAGACAAAAACTAAGGTGTCCAAAAATTATAATTATATTGAAATAAATGCAATAAATCAATGTACAATAATTTTCTTTCAATTAACTCTTCTTTTTCTACTTAAAAAAATAAAAACAACTTCACAGCTTTGCTAATTCTTGCCAGAAATTATATAGAGGAAAAAACGTTAAAACAGAAACCATTCTGCATCCTTAATAGGACCACACGGTTTCAACTTACGTATCATACGGTTTCGCATCAAACAGTTAAGCCTACAATCGGTCCAAAAGTCAAAACCGACTGATACGATCGTGTCAGACGGTTTATGTATGGAATACGGATAGGTCTAAAAGTCGTATTCGTATGAGATGGTTAAGTTAGAACCGTATCAGACGGTTTATAAACCGTATAATACGCTTTAAACCGTATGATACGCTTTTAAGACGTTTGGACCGGTTCGTACGTTAAACCGTATGATTCGAAACCGTATGATACGAATCGTATTAGACGCTTTATGACGGGTAATATTCAATGTTCAATCAGCCAATTTATAGATTTATTCAGTGTAAACCGTATGATACGGTTTACGCTAAACCGTTTGATACGAATCGTAAACCGTCTTAATATACGAATCGTTACATACGATTTCGCATCAAACAGTTAAGTATGGGATACGGATAGGTCCAAAAGTCGGATGTGTATCATACCATCGTATCAGACGGTTTAGCGCGAATCGTATCAGACTGGTTTGGGGTCATAAACCGTCTGATACGATCGTAGCAGACGGTTTTGAATTTTGGACCGATTGTACGCTTAACTGTTTGATGCGAAACCGAATGATACGATTCGTATCAGACGGTTTACGATTCGTATCATACGGTTTAGCGTAAATCGTATCAGACGGTTTACACTGAATAAATCCATTTTTAAATTGAATAATACATTGAATATTCCCAGTCATTAACCGTCTGTTACGATTCTATCATGCGGTTTCGAATCATACGGTTTAACGAACGAACCGGTCTAAAAGTCTTCAAAGCGTATCACACGGTTTAAAGCGTATCATACGGTTTATAAACCGTCTGATACGATTCTAACTAAACCGTCTGATACGAATACGACTTTTGAACCTATCCGTATCCCCATAGTCATGCGTACACTCGGTCTAAAAGTCAAAACCGTCTGATACGATCGTTTCAGACGGTTTATGACCCCAAAACCGTCTGATACGGTTCTAGCTAAACCGTCTTATACGATGGTTTGATACGAATACAACTTTTGGACCTATCCGTACACCTGGTCGCAAAACCGTATGATACGGTTTTAGCTAAACCGTCTGATACGATGGTATGATACGAATACGACTTTTGGATATCTCCGTACACCATATATCATACGGTTTACACTTAATAAATATATTTGTAATATCCGTCTTAAATGTCTGATACGAATCGTATCATATGGTTTCAAATCATACGGTTAACGTACGAACCTATGGTGTACGGATAGGTCCAAAAGTATGAGATACGGATAGGTCCAAAAATCGTATTCGTATCATACCATCGTATCAGACGGTTTAGCTAGAACCGTAGCAGACGGTTTTGGGGTCATAAACCGTCCGATCGTATCAGACGGTTTTGACTTTTGAACCGATTGTACGCTTAACTGTTTAATGCGAAACCGTATGATACGATTCGTATCAGACGGTTTACGATTCGTATCATACGGTTTACACTGAATAAACCTATTTTTAGATCTGATTGGCTGATTTGACATTGAATATAACCCGTCATACACCGTCTGATACGATTCGTATCATACGGTTTCGAATCACACGGTTAAACGTACGAACCGGTCCAAAAGTCTTAAAAGCGTATCATACGGTTTAATCGTATCATACGGTTTATAAACCGTCTGATACGGTTCTAACAGAACCGTCTGATACGAATACGACTTTTGGACCTATCCGTATCCCATACAAAAGTCGTATTCGTATCATACCATCGTATCAGACGGTTTAGCTAGAACCGTATCAGACGGTTTTGGGGTCATAAACCGTCTGATACAATCGTATCAGACGGTTTTGACTTTTGGACCGATTGTACTCTTAACTGTTTGATGCGAAACCGTATGATATGATTCGTATCGGACGGTTTACGATTCGTATCATATGGTTAAGCGTAAACCGTATCATACGGTTTACACTGAATAAATCTATAAATTGGCTGATTGGACATTGAATAATACCTGTCATAAACCGTCTGATACGGTTCGTATTATACGGTTTCGAATCATACAGTTTAACGTACGAACCGGTCCAAAATAATAAAAAGCGTATCATACGGTTTAAAGCGTATTATACGGTTTATAAACCGTATGATACGGTTCTAACAAAACCGTCTGATACGAATACGACTTTTGGACCTACCCGTACACCATACGAACATATGGTGTACGGATAGGTCAAACCGTATGATACGAATCGTAAACCGTCTGATACGAATCGTATCATACGGTTTCGCATCAAACAGTTAAGCGTACAATCGGTCCAAAAGTCAAAACCGTCTGATACGATCGTATCAGACGGTTTATGATCGCAAAACGGTCTGATACGATTCTAGCTAAACCTTCTGATACGCGGTCCAGACATTTGGACCTATCCGTACACCATAACGGTTCTAGCTAAATCGTATGACACGATTCAGACTTTTGAACCGGTTCGTACACCATACGATTCTAGCTAAACCGTATGATACGATTAAGACTTTTGAACCGTTTCGTACACCAAAATAAAAACCAATTTATCGTATCGTTCACGCAATCTTGTCAGATATATCCGAAGAATATATATTGACGTTGGAGAATTAGAGCCAGTTTGAAAGTTAGAGCGTTTATATTTTAGACCACAACATTATTGTTGTGAGCGATTTTGTACGTGTTATATAAGAGGCAGTAAAGAGTATTTGAAGCTAAATTTAAATAATGCAAAAAAAAATAAAAGTAGCTCGTTGTCATTTTAAATGTAATGAAAAATGTCGTTGCCAGAGCTTGGGTTGGAAATGCTTTCTATGCGATTGTCCGAGTGAACAGATTGTTATAGACAGAAGCTTTGTTATATACTTTCAATACGGTTGTGATATTTTCAAATTGAATTTTGAATATTACTTCATGAAGAGTCCAAACAAATAAGCAAATCATATTAAAATATTGATGTAATACGGTTAATTTGCATCAAAACAATATATGCAACTGTGTTGCACTGCTTTGACTGTAATTTAGAATTTAATAAAAACCGAACGTGCATATAGTCGTGTGCATTGAATGAATTGTCCTTAAACATTCTCATAAAAGTAATTTTTACAAACCTAATTAAATGTATTAATTTCTAAAACGCAATAGGGTATAAGTGAATTACAATTCATTCTTGCTAGCTTTCGTAAGCTTATCCCATTTAAGAATACATAACGTTTTTTTTGGAAAAGGAGTTTCAACGCAAAATGATTTCTATATATATTAATGAAAAAATGAGAACCATGAAATAATTTCCGAATTGTTAGGCTTTTTATGTATTAAAATAAACCTCTAATTGGGTATTATAAATTCTTTGAAATTGCCAATGCATTGTCCTCTTTTATCTTTCTCACCATCTTTGCATGCAATAGAACTCAACTTTGTTATACCGTTAAATATAATGATTCACACGAAGGGAATGAGGGGAATGAGGGAAACTGTTAACCAAAAGAAATTAATCTAATAAGAAAGGAAATTTGTCAGTTTTAACAAGGTTCATTTCAAACCATATTCGAACGGTATTTGATGGATTCAGCTGCTCATTACTTCAAATACCTTAAAGAAGATCAGAAGGTCGATTATCCAAGGCTCAATCTACTTCTCCCCCAATTTAATATAAATTTATATATCCGGTTGTGGCATGTTTATAAATGTTGGATCCTCTTCCATTAAGGACTATTTAATTATCAAAACTCGCCATGCCATGCTGGAAAGTGTACACAATAATCAATACGAATTTAAACTTAAACCAATATTTTAATGAATGCAATGTACGAGTTTTTTTTATGTTTAACTTTGTAAATTATCTCGATATCCGATGTAACACGCAAAGTTCAACAAAAACAATGAGCCATCGGTAGTTAAACCTAGCTTTAAACATGTATTAAATAATTAATTAAACATTATAAAAAATACAATGTATTAATATAAATATAAGTGTACTACATGAAGGCATGTTTGCCTGTATTGTTTTCATTTTTTGTCCTGGTTTCTAATAAAAACAAATGCAAGAACAAGCACGTTGTTTGCATAGCAAAATCCCGTTATTGTAGCTAATACAAGATCTCAGTTTTGATGTTTTTATACAAAACACATACTCTAATCAAATGAACCTCTTCATGCAAAAAAGCATGTGCATTTGCTTATTCGGGTCCGGAGCTGCAGTGTCTGCGTATTACTAAATAGTTCATGATTATAAGGCTGAAAGATTGCTATTGAATAGGCTGAGCAAACTTTTGCATTACGCGACTCAGCTTTCTGTTAAACCCTAGTAAAACATTTCAAAACAGATATTTACAAAATAAAATATTTTAACTTATTGGCCAGTGATCTTAAACATCTTGCATCAAATGATTTTCAATGTTTGATACACGCATATTAAAGTGACCTCTCCCACTTATGAAGAACAAATAACGTGAAAACCAAATTCCGGGCTGTCAAAGTATTGTAGCAACCAATGCCCAGATTGTCAAAAAAAAACGTAAGAACCAATGTACGTTAGTGTCAACTAAGCGTATCAAACAATGTATGAAGGGACAAATATAAGAATACAGACTAGACGTACACATTATATTGTCATGAAAAAAATGTCTTTTAATATTTAAAATTGACAAAAGACAAACAAGTTAATAAGCAAAGCCACTATTCATAAACAATTTTGCTTGGAGGATATGGCTTTAGTACCACTCAGCAAACTTCGTCACGTTTTAAATACACTTAATATGTGTAATATATATATATATATATATATATATATATATATATATATATATATATATATATATATATATATATAAACAAAAACGCTGTATTATTTTTTGCCGAAGCTTTCGACCTCACGGTCTTCATCAGCGGCCATTTTTTATTTTCAGATGTTTGATTATGAACGGAAATGACGTCGTGTATTTTGTACAGGTTGGCGCGTATTATTTCTATCGGAAATTTTACCTTTTTATTTTTGTATGTAATCTGTGCTATCCATTACGACTATACCAGAACCTTTAAGATACAGAAGGCGATGCGTTTGCATTAGACTTAAGTTCACTTAAGTACACTTTCTTAATAGAGTAGTAACACAGTTTGTGCTCCGTGAATACGCTCCCTAAAAATATTATATAACTTTTGCTTTTTACAATATTTGTATAACTGATATGAAGGTTTTTGACAAGGGTTCTAAAAATAAATAGTATAAATAAATTATGTTTATTCCTCTCCAACCCTTCTCAATTGCAAAATATATTTTTAAATCACTCCATACAATATCGTTGGAACTCAATGTAAGCAATACATACTTGTTTTTGACGATGCTGCTTCAACGAAGCAGCTCGTCTAAGTAATCATACCATGAAACAATTCTTCACAATGGCGACCTGTGTAAAAGACCGAGCCAGTCCGATTGAGATAGCTCGATTTTTCTAATCGGCATACCTCGCTGATTATCATTGATAACAATCTCCTAGCAGAGTTGTCGTTCGTGCCTCAACATAAAACAATGCCGCACCCATGAGAGAAACTTGACACACGTGTCAAAACTGTCTTACAGCATTAATCGGCATGTTTGGCTATTTAGAAACTGTCATTTAGGATATATGAGTTATTTATTCACTAAATCTCCGGTTATTACAACAATGGATGGAATTCGAAGGATATATTCGATGTGAATGAAGGACTTTATTGATCTTGATAGCTTGACACGGCGAAACTGGCATACTGGTATTTTAAGTTATCAATTAAAGTCACATTTTTCTTTAAAAAATTGTATTCGAGCATTTTGCGACTTATTGAGTGACTATGATACCCGATATCAACATATAGGGGATTTGCAGATCACCAAGCTGTCCTGAAATTTAATATTGATTACAAACTCTTTACTGGTCTATACTCTTTCTTCTTTCTATTTTAGTACGTTATATCATTTTAAAGTTAAATGAACTGTGTCACAGTAAAAGAGACATTAAGGCGATTATGGCCAGTTTGGATCCAGATCAGCCTGTCAATAATAAATAGTTTAATTGGATACTGATTAGACTGCGCTCAAATAATAGAATTGTCATTAATCAAATGCTTTTATTTCGAACATTAATCAAGTGTTTTTTTCTGGTCCCTCTGGATCAATGACTCCAGCACTTTCGTGTTGAGAATTGAATTATGCTTAAGGCGATGCTAGGGGGTGTGAGAGATGTTGCACCTTCCATTATCGCTCGATTGGTCATTGTCGGCTCGGGTACTACTTACATGTACCCCGGGTACTCTTAGGTATACTTACATGTACCCCGGGTACAGTAAATATATTAAAAGGTACCCGGGAAATGTAATGCTAAATCGGTCGTTGTCGGCTATTTTTTTTATTAATTATATATTCACATGTATGTCAATTTTCTGTAAAATGGCCTCTATATTATCAGAACACATACTCAAAAAGCAAGTTGATGCATTTTTTTTAAGAGAAGTTTGTTTAAGATAATCGGCTGCGCGTTTTACGACATCAGATTTTGGGCGGGAATACTACTCGGGTACAGTCTAATATCGACCGAGTACGATTACATATATTTGCCGTAGCCGGAGTACATGTAAGTATACTTAAGAGTACCCGGGGTGCATGTAAGTAGAACCCGAGCCGACCATGACCAATAGAGCTCCATTATCTCTCATGAACCGACTCATTAAAATCGAGTCGGCAATATTTGACTTAATTTTTGGTTTGGTTGCTCTCGAGGAATCGAACAATTTCAGAATCTTACTAAAAGCCTAGTTGTAGAGTGTCGACTTTGATTGCAGCAGGTTGCGCTGCGGGTTTGATCTCCAGAAGCGACATTGAAAACTAGCCAACTTTGTTATCTTAAAGGCTGCTAAACCTACGGAATCCGGATAGTGCCATCTATAATCTCGCACTTCTTTCATCAAGGGCGACACTAGACACACGAAGCGATAATTAATATTTTTCTTGACAGTCGCGGCGACGCACGATATTTTTCTTGACAGTCGCGGCCATGCACGATATATTTAACACGATATATCGCCCTTGTGTAGGTAGCCAAAAGGGGATATATCGTGTTAAATATATCGTGCGTCGCCGCGACTGTCAAGAAAACTATCGCGCGTTGCCGCGACTGTCAAGACAAATATTGTGCGTCGCCGCGACTGTCAATGAAAATATTGTGCGCCGCCGCGACTGTCAAGAAAAATATCAAGTATCGCTTCGTGTGTCTAGTGACGCGTTTAAAGGGCGACACTAGACACACGAAGCGATACACGATATTTTGCGCGACAGTCGCGGCGACGCACGATATTTTATTTTTCAAATATCGCCCATATTATCCGAATCTCGTGTATCGCGGTCTAATTTCAGACCGCGACACTAGACACACGTCACTCAAAATATCGAGTATCGCTTCCACTGGGTGCTGACGAGGTCAAAGCGTAGTCCGTTTCGCTACGACGTCGGGTATATGTTTTACTACGAAAACATTGTTTAAATACATATGACATCGAGAACAGATTAGTCGAAAATTGTGTTTAAAACATGTAAGATCATGCTTTTCTAATATCAAAACTCTGAATTTAAGCATAATCACATTTCATAGGTTTGTTACATCAAATTATAATCCAAGATGTGTCTAATTTATGCGGTTAAACATGAAATATACCGCTGATTTATCAAAGCGAAGTCAAGCTTCAATTTTAAAAATGCAATTAAGGTTTACAACTGTGTTTAATTGACAAAATTTTACAATTTCCATATTGGTCTATGTATCGTTAAGCCACTGATGTGTTTAGAAATGTGTAGGGTGACTCAGTTATCAGAAATAAAGGCTAAATATTATTATTAGGCATGATCATTTCTCTGACAGTATACGTATAAGCCTCGCTACGACAACGCTTTAGCGCGTATGCGTTTCTCACAGAAGACGTATTGGTTATCTCTCGAAGGCAAAATAAAGAAAAAAAATACAGAGTCATGGAGTGGCTGGATGTTTCCTGTGAGGAAGAGGTAGTAACAACGGCACAACATGATTCGAAGCGGTAATGCACATTATTATGATATAATTAAATTCACGACTAGGCCAAATGAAACGATTAAAATCGAAAATCCATATAATATAAGATGACAGTTGAGAGTCAATAACCTAATGTCGTCGTCTCAATGAAAATGACGCATCTTTACCCCGTGACAATCCCTTATACGTTCATTTTGATACAGACCGACGATAGGTTTTCAGCATACGGTACTCTTTATCAAATAACATTCGATTATCGTTATCCCCAACTCGCTTATCTCAAAACTCTGCTTATGTCAAAGTAAATCCAATGTCCCAACTGCGATCATTATTTATCTCATACGGAATTTGATTTTTACATTGTATATATCAAAGCGATTTTCTTGAAAATCGGTTATCGTCAACTAATTTTGAGATGAATTTCATGTTCGTATACATGATTTTACCTGAAAAATCCACACCTGTAACAGCCGTAAGGTGTGGAAAGTAGGACCCCGATGGCACAAATCCGCAATTGCATAACCAATATATTGTTGTAAAGGTGTGGCGGTGGGTTTCTGTCACAGGTTATTGTTTACTGCGTACATGACAGCCGGTAAATTTACCTCGTGTTACAATGCGGTTAAGGCCCAGACTCACTATGATGCCGGCGGAGCCCAAGTGCGTGATCAGGCATCTACCGGGATGAACCGGGGCCCTACCGGGATGAACCGGTGCTCCACCGGGATGAACCGTGGACGACCGGGGACAACCGGGGCTCCACCGGGAAAGTATTAAAATGTTTAATACCTCCGGGATGAACCGGGAGTCATCGGGTAGGACCGGCAACGACCGGCGTGGCACCGGGAACAACCGGGACTGTACCGGGAACAACCGGTATTAAACATTTGAATACTTTCCCGGTGGAGTCCCGGTTGTCCCCGGTTAAACCGGGGCGTTGCCGCAGCTCTGACGGGGTCTGATGCCGGTATAGCCCCGGTGAGTGCCGGCGTAGTGACGGTATACAAGGGCTCTGCCGGGACTCTGCCGGCTTTCCCAGGTTTCAACCTTTTCGTTTGGATGTTCATGCGCACAATGAAGCACGGCATCTTTTGCACTGGGAAATGGCAGTCTGCAGTAACTGCAAACTGCATGTGATTTGTCCTGAAATGGATACAGAAACTTCGTTGAGCAACCTATACATTATATTTGTAATTCGTTGCGCAACCAATACCTACTCTGTGCGAAACCTATACATAAAGCGACTTGTAATTTCCTTCTAAACAAAGCATTTGAATAATTAAAAAATATGTTCGTAACCTGTTTTGCACTTTAAAATGTGTAATGTACACTGAATCAAAGTAACATGTAGTTTTATTTTATTTAAGTAACCGTAATTAGCTATTTTAACAGAATAACCACCTTATGCATTGCTTCAAATCGAAATATTTCGATTTTAACTCAAAATAAACTTGAAGGTTGCAACTACGCGTATTTGTTATTAGTTTGTTATTGAAAATAAGTACCTACGATTACTGGATGTCTCTAATCCATAAACACCAGAAAAGATGAAACTCGCCTGATTAAGTAGTGTATTTACAAAATGATTTCGTAGTAAAACCTATACCCGACGTCGTAGCGAAACGGACTACGATTTGACCTCGTCAGCCCCCAGTGGAAGCGATACTCGATATTTTGAGCGACAGCCGCGGCGACGCACGATATTTGTACTGTTCAAATATCGCTGTAATAATATCGCCTGTCCACTGTCAGGTTTTTTAAACGGTGGTACAGTAATTTTTAACCATTTATTATTAATATTGCTGCCATCGACACACTTATAAAAGATTATTCTAGCATTAGTAAACCGAGTACAGATTAATTTATTTTCATAATAATTTTTATATATATTGACAAGGATATATGTTTAAAACTATTCAGAAATTTGAACAATGGAGTAAAATTTCTATCAATTTTAAGATAATATATCATTATTATCTGTATCACTTCCAATAGGATTGCAGATTTATAGATAACGTTTAACTTCAAGTAAGACATCAATATGAAACCAGAAGATTTCTTTTCAGTACATGTGTAATCATCATTTATAGGTTATCCAGATTATTGACGAGCAACATTAATGTCCAGTCTATTGATACATTAATTAGACGGTATTTGTGTTGCTTGTATTGTTTTACCTTTTAAATACCTTTTATAATGCTTTACATGTATCAAATAAATTATCGGCATAAATAAAACTGCATACAGTGCAAACAACAATTTTATAATATTCATATTGGCTAACACAAAACGCTTTTGAAGGGCGAAAAACGTTTGTTTAATATTGCTTAACAGGGTTCCAGATATAATATAAATGACTATTATATAATTATATTCAGATAAAGTTCACACTGTTACTTTTGTGCATGCCAAATATGATTTAAACAAAAGCACGTAATGCACGTTGAACCGTAGAATCGAACAACTAATAACTTAACCTTGTGAACTTATATTCAAAATCGTTATTGCAAGCGATTTTCCTATCATCAAATATACGTTCATATAAAATATTTATGCAATATTAAATATTTCTTTATGGCCAGATTGAAGTATAGGAAGCGAATATCTTGCTATATCAATCATATACATTTTAATTGCTGATCAGAAATAAACATTATTATAAAAAAAATTAATATCAAAAGATATATATACGACATGATGCACATGCTTGATGACAATAAAATATCCCTTTTTTGTCTACCCTGATTTTTTTTGAAAACCTGACAGTGGACAGGCGATATTATTACAGCGATATTTGAACTGTACAAATATCGTGCGTCGCCGCGACTATCGCGCAAACTATCGAGTATCGCTTCGTGTGTCTAGTGTCGCGGTCTGAAATTAGACCGCGATACACGAGATTCGGATAATATGGGCGATATTTGAAAAATAAAAATATCGTGCGTCGCCGCGACTGTCGCGCAAAATATCGTGTATCGCTTCGTGTGTTCAGTGTCGCCCTTTGAACGCGACAGTAGACACACGAAGCGATACTTGATATGTTTCTTGACAGTCGCGGCGACGCATGATAGTTGTCATGACAGTAGCGGCAACGCACGATATATTTAACACGATATATCGCCTTTTGAGCTACCTACACAAGGGCGATATATCGTGTTAAATATATCGTGCGTCGCCGCGACTGATAAGAATAATATCGTGCGTCGCCGCGACTGCCAATAAAAATATCGTGCGTCGCCGCGACTGTCAAGAAAAATATCAAGTATCGCTTCGTGTGTCTAGTGTTGCCCTTGATGAAAGAAGTGCGAGATTATAGATGATGGCACTATCCTGAATCTGTATAAACCTGATATACCAAAATAATATGCATTTTCTCTCACATGATGGTCATCAGTTTTATTATATAAAAACTCACAGCAGAAGTAAACAATGGGACAATAATTAATGAACGCATCTTTCATTTGTCTTTGACACTTTGATTTTGACATGGTCTAGATTTTAATATGTGACTTGACTTTACCAGCACTCTTGTAACAGAGCTTAAGTTTAAATGTACCATTGAAGATCACCTAAATCCAGATTTGCTATTATAGAAGTGTGGAAAGTTTTAAAGGTGTGACAAGTAAGCAAAAATGGGTCATTATCGAGAGGCCACAACTGATCTATGACTGTTTTAAAACAAGGAAAATCAGTGCCTGATTTAGATTTCCTTACATAGTTCAATAAAAACTAATTTCAGAAGCCTGGTAACAGTTAAACGTTAATGTTACCAGTGTGTCAGACCAGGGCCTTGATTTTGAAATCTAGGACATGCATGGTCAAGTCTTCATGCAATCAGGACATTTTTTTTTTATTTTAAGTCCTTAATTTATGGAAGGGAAAAACCGCCAGTACATTTATGTCAAAAGTGTAATGCGCAATGTTGTAAGCCGCTAAGTACCAAATGTATAATGCCTAATGCTTAACGACAAACCGCAATACGTCTCACGCTTGACTGCAACTCGAATACGAAACTTAACTAGCTATTAAAACTTGTTTCTTAATATTATACAACTGTCCGTATGGTTTTTGGGCAATGTTGTAAATTGCTTATGCTTAATGCTAAACGGTACACCGCAATACGCTTGACTTAAATTCGAATACGAAACTAAAATAATTCTTGTCATAGCTAGCTGTAACTGAAACGGTATCGACGTAAATTGTCGCACTTCAAGTTTGTCAGTTGTAGCATGGAGTTACTTGCCTCGTGTTGACGAGCGATGACATTAACTAAAGGTTTTAATTTTTTAATGATTCATTTCATAGACCGCTCGATTTTTAACGAAAACATAGATGAGCATGGTTGTTTGCCGTATAACTCGTATAAAGCTAATTATGCTCCACCAAAATTTAGTTGCCAGTCTCACTATTGCCAGTAGAGCCCCGGTCCATCCCGATTTGCTAACGCCGGTCGACCGGCGAGAACCAGGATGATGGCGTATTTTTTTTTAACGCGGTCACACTATTTCCCGTTGCTGCCCCGGTCAGAACCCCGGTCAACCCCGGACTAGCTACGGTTTATCCCGGTGAAGCCCCGGCAGAGCCACGGTTGTCGCCGGTAATGCCCAGGTGGAGCCCCGGTGCCGCGCCGGTCGTTGACGGTCCTTCCCGGAGGTATTAAACATTTTAATACTTTCCCGGTGTAGCCTTGGTTCATTCCGGTCGTCCCCGGTGCATCCCGATAGAGCCCCTGCCTCATCCCGGATCACGCACCGGGGATCTGCCGGCATCATAGTGAGACGGGGCCTTAACTTCCTTCCGTCATATCTTTTGTAACACTTTTGCTACAGTTTCTCATAGCGCCTTCAATATTTTACCGATCTCTTACATATTTGGCATGAAGGTACCTTGCATGGACCTCGACCTTTTCATTAAGTTTGATGTCACTGGGGTCAAGGTCACCGAGGCTTATAATAGATTTTCTCAAGGTCATATACTTTAGTGACCAGTGTTATTTGGGTTGGAGTTCCATTTTAAAGAAATAGTGAGTGTATATTATTATTGTCATCAATTATTATTAATACCTGTTTACTTTATTATGAACATAAGAGCAGCATCCATCGTTTTTTAAACGATACTTCTTGTTATTTTAATTCAGACGTACCGAAGGATACTTTCATGAACACGTGCTTTCAAAGCGAACAACCATGTGATTATAAAAATACACATGCAAACTAATTGACTCAGTAGCATGTGGGTGATTATTTTTACATAAAACCATTATTCTCCAAATGAAACAATTAAATGTGTAAATCCATATGCTGTCATGAGCACGAATTTTTTGCAACATCTTGATCCGTTTAAAAATAATGGAGCTGCAAAGTCATATTTTCCCATATGTAATTACATAGAGCGGAATAAAAATCAAGGGGTGGGTAACCTTTGCATCCTTATACATATTTAATTGAAGCTTTGTTTTTTTAAACGGATTTCATTCGCGTTTAGCGACAAAACGTCATAAAGATAAACACTCAGTCTTCCCTCACTAACTCACCCACCTGCTCACAGGCAGTCACTCAATCATTAAGTCACTCACTCAGTCACTTACACAGTCAATCAGTCATAAAGTGTTGCGGATAAAGATTTTGGTATTAACTATCGGAAACATTTAGCCCTTAAATAATATTGCAAGTTCGTTCGCACTGTTGCGTTTGAAAAGTCTTTTCGCTTAGCGCAAGGCAATATTGATAACAACATGTGAGTGTCTCTAATATTATTAAACTGTTGTGTGTAATAATTTTAATAGTTTCAGACAAAAAAACCTGGGTAGAACCAGTACTAATCATGAATGCATATTAACTGAATAAAACAATACATCAAGTAACTTTCCTGGGTAGGGTTATTAGAACCAGTAGTACCAGTACTTACAAAGTATACATATTAATTTAACAACATATTTACAACATAATAACGTCACGATCCTGGGTAGAACCAGTACTTGACACAGGAATACATGATTACAACGAGAACATAATCAAGTGTCCTGGGTAGGGTTAGTAGAATCAGTACTTACAAAGTGTACACAATAATTTTACAACATATTTACAACATAGTAAAGTCATGTTTCTGTGAAGAACCAGTACATGACACAGAAAAACCTGAATACAACAAGAACATAATCAAGTATACTTATTAACATTTACAAACTATTTACAACATAATAAAGTCACGTTCCTGTGTAGAACCAGTACTTGACACAGAAATACATGAATACAACGAGCAAATAGCAACACAATATATACAACAGTGTCCTGGGTACAAAAACCAGTACTGTCGGCCGACACGGGTAACGTGAACTCAAGGATAACCAATTCCTTGAGACTTTTGCAACTTGTGGTTTTTCTAAATGTTGCGTGGTTTCTCACGGAGTTGTTTTTCCCAGAGCTGCGCCATTTTAGGTTTACCTTTATCACGTACATCTAAGATGGACACTGTTTGACCCGTGTCGAATGACTCAGCTATCTCCTCTGCAAAAATTAGGCAGATCTCGCGAGTCTTGTTCTCCGAGACTTGCTTGCGGTTTCTCTGGCTGAGGCGCGACGAGGTCATCATAGTGAAGACGTCGTCCTCATCACTATACACCTGTCGCGGCCTCTTTCAAGTGAACCGAAACGGAACTTCCGAATCAGCAGAGGAGGAGGAGGACTTGTCCGCCTGGCGCTGATGGTATGGTCCTTGTGTTCCCCTTGGGCATCCTCGATTTCCCCCTATATAAAATAGACATAATATGTGTTAATATGTATTTTCGTATATTTTAAGAAAGCTGAAAAGTGAATAGATTATGTAAGTAAATAAATAACTGGCTTATCGTACATTTATGTATCTTACTCATCATCGTAAATCGTGTTGCATGCTATCATTTTTGTTGGAATATTGCCGAGCCGCGTGACTTTCCAGTGTCATCGGGTCACGATTATCGATTTCTTTTACAATTTCAAAACTTTTCTGTGGCGACTTTTAAATTTCTCTTTGAATATAATGATCAAACTAAAATAATAATCACATACATGTACATGTACTCGCATTGTTCCACATGTTAGCCGATCGATGTCAGAACTGGTTTAGTCCGAATGACGATCGCGAAAATAGGCGTCACAATCAGCCAGTTATAAAGTCAATCAAGTATCTCCAACATCCGATGATTTCTGCACAAACGGTCACTGCACAGAAAATATTAAGTAGACATTTATGGATAAATTGCACTACATTTTGAACACTTTATCATC
The DNA here is from genome assembly GCF_020536995.1 of Dreissena polymorpha. Taxonomy (NCBI): domain Eukaryota; kingdom Metazoa; phylum Mollusca; class Bivalvia; order Myida; family Dreissenidae; genus Dreissena; species Dreissena polymorpha. The sequence goes on from NC_068369.1 coordinate 11,170,510, forward strand.
CTCAAAGTATTTAGAATTTATAAAATCTTTGTGATTGTCTGTCCCTAAGAAAAATGTCGACCACCATGTTTTGCGCACGTCACTCAATATTGAAATCCATATATTCGAATTGCGATAATTTAATTTCTATTAAGTATTGATCTATATGTGAAAATTAACAACCGGAACTTTTTTTTAAGAAACTGAGTGAAACATTAAAAAGCTTGCTGAACGCAAATTGATAGTTTGATTACGTCATTAAGTAGAGCTGACATCAAGTTTAGTTTTGTTATCGAATTCAGTTTAGCGTATTGAGGTTTAGCGTATTGCGGTTTACAGTTAAGCATTAGGCGATTAGCGGTTGCAATATTGCAATTTGCCGATCTAAAACAGACAATATCATAACAAAACACTTGAAAAGCGGAATGGAAATTACCGAAATTAAAGTACATTTACACACATTCCAACAGTGTTTGAATAACATTGTTCATAAAGATAGAAAAAAACAAGCATAACAAGTTTGTAAGAATGCGAATTAACATTTTGACATGAATACTGCTCCATAGAAACAAGCATAAAGACGCAAGTAAGACGCAGTTATTTTGTAACAAATACAATAAAGCAAAATGCAATTGCAATTTAGCAATATATAATTGTCATTTGTCAACATGAATGGACTGACGGATATTCCCTTCCATAATAATTGACCTGTAGTTCTGAGATTATTATAGCTCAATCAGTATATTTATATAATTATTTATGCTTTGTGTATTGTAAACATATACACAATCATGCAGTTACATGATAGCAATAAATAATAACAAAGCCACCCATACTATAAAGGTCATTGACAAAGCCTATGGTAAAAATGTGAACACATTGAGTGTTATCGCCCTCTCGTGCAAGCAAAAACAACACGTTGACAGCTTGTAATTTTAGACAGTTCTACTTTCACTTTCATTTTGTGATATCAAACTATTAACAATTATGTGGCTGAGAAAAATATCGCCATTGCTTATTTAATATATTTTCTGTACATTTCTACAATAAACTTATATCAATACACGATTTTTTTCGTTAATTCAAACATTCCTGACAGGCTACCGCTTTGTTAACATATTTCGCTTACATTTTGACGCGCGTAGGTAGGACCGCATTACCGCTTCCGAAATGTGTATTCATACTATTGCCTTCGAGGTAATTATCCGATGTTTGACGGAAAGGGCCGAACATGTGCGATTGTGGGTCAATTTCCACAGAGGTACTATTTCCCAGTACCCCCGGTTTTTTCCGTACCCAAAATTTTTCGTCCAAAATTTATTTTCGTACCCAAATTTTTTTCATAACCAAATTGTTTTTAGTACCCAAATTTTTTTCGTACCAAATTTGTTCTGTACCCAATTTTTTTTTCGAACCCAATTTTTTTCGCATAATTTTTTCGTACTAAAATGTTCGTACCCATTTATTTTTTCGTACCCACATTCACCATGTGGTGATGTAGATAAACTTAAATTGATGCTGTTATATCCATCCTCTTCAAAGAATCTTCACACCAGTACTGTCAGTACTTTGATTCTTATTAAATTGGCCGTTCTGCACATGCAATGTGGTCTACATTTCGATAGTATCATTTAATTCCCTATCCTATTTACCTCCTCGTTAATTAAAACTTAGATACCAGTAGTTCAACGGAAAAGAAAACATGTACAGGAATTAGTCAGGAATACTCGAGACAAAACCTCTAAACCACTTCTATACTAAATGTATCATATTAATGCCACATATGTATTCTGCTTTGTCCATGAAATGACAACTTGTCTGGATATTAGTTAAGATAATACTTTTTTTCAAAGAATTTTAATTGTTGTTTTACTGTAGATTAGCCATCATTTAACTAAGAAGTTAATATTAAACGAAACATACACAATTCGCCGATTAAAACATGAATGACATTCAAAAAAGCTATCCCAGTTTCAATACGTTATTGAATAAACATATTAAGAACCCCATCGATATGAAGACGGGATTGTAAGCGCAAAGGTCATGTGTGTGTTTTTATCGATAAGAACTCAGTAAGTTAAAGCTGGTATTGCAATTCATACATGTATGGCGCTGATAAAGGCTGAATACAATTAGTTCTTTCGTGACGTCAATAATACAACACTTTGTTAATAAAAATTATAGTATTAATTTCACAATCGTGAGGATGCAATAGTCGATGTATAAACAACACAGTTAACACCATTAAGTAAATATCCCAAAACAATTAGGTAAATACCCAAATGCATATGCAAGTAATTTGGGACATTTTACAAGTGTTTTACCCCCAAATTCAGGAGATCTTTTTAACAATTATAAAAAACGAGTCAGCAAGGACGAAAATTTTATGCGGCCAATCTATTTTTTTTTAATTAAAGTTTATAACGTCATTAAAACATCGCTATAGCAAAAAAGACCAGCGCGCGTCGTTTCTTGATGATGTTGTAAAGTTTTGCAAATATTGGGTGTTAATTTTAAATGCAGCATTATCAGAAACACTAAAAAAACACGTCATCATAAGTATTAATATGAAAACCTTCTGGCTAGATCCGTTTGTATTTAATGTGGGTGTACAAATGGCTATTAATTATTAGCAACGTTGCAAACGTGAATATTATCAAATTAATAATCATCTATTTACGAAGGTTCTATCCGGACAGGACTATAAGTTTAAGTTGTTATGATGTATGTTTTCCACGCGTAAGGTATATATTTCATAATAAAACCTTTCTCCATAACAGCATAGCCCTAAATAAATAAAATTATCATTAGAAAATGTAAAAGGTCCTTAACTTGTCCTAATACTCATAAGTTATTTCGTAATTAAAGTTTATTATGGAGGACGGTAACATAATGCAGTATGTAACTCACTTTTTCAAAAAGTATGTGCATATCACCTGCATACAATCAGCTCTTCCCCTGATATTCATAACAATAGTGTAATTATGTAAACCATTTTTAAATCGAAAGTTAACTTATATCTACAAAATATAGACTCACATACTTATGAGACTGATCCGAATTATGCCACCATAATAGTAAGATCTTCAAACGCTGTAGTGAATTAAATAAGTTTAATCCAGTTTTGTATGCAATGATTAACTAGCTCAAAATTTGATAGCAGATATCAAAATGCGATGATTTCATGGCATATGTAGACATGTTTTTATATTCGAGGGCAGATTTATTTTCAATAGAAATAATAACGTGTTTAAACTTCAGCTTGTTTAAAAGAGAGTTGGATGCAAAAAGATATTCTTTCGCACAGCAAATGAGCCAATTGCACGTACAGGAATGTTGGTACTTCAAACGTATTTCGTAATGACAAAGATTACCTCATCAAAATGTAAGAGTCAAAGTTTTCAATTT